>NC_137063.1:21807340-21906273 GCF_032717465.1 Coenobita brevimanus | reverse complement strand
ACACCACAAAGCTCCTTTATATCCTCATTTGTCAGCCTGTCTCTCCATGTGACTCCACAGGCTCCTCTTAAATAACTCATTTCCACTGCTCTCAAGTAACTTTTTCACTTCAATGCTCACTTCCCTGTTTCTTATCACTGCTTTCAAGGAACCAGCAACCTTTCTTCCCTGCTGTACCCTTTCAAGCACTTCACACACTACCCAAGTACTTAAACGTACTTACATTTTCCAATTCCTCACCATCCAACCTCGCTGTACATTCACTGACTTCACCTCTCTCAAAGACCATCACTTTACCCTACATTCACCTTTAGATTCCGTTTCTTACTCTCCCAAACTCATCCACCAAGCCTTCCAGCTCTCCTTCGTCTTTACAACACAGTATCATCTGCAAACAACAGTACATGGAGTCACCAAACACTACCCTCTCTCACCAGGGCCACTCCAACATCCACTACCCTTTCTTGTAACTCTTTTATTACCCCATCCATGTACAGATTGAACAACCATGAAGACATGATACATCCCTGTTTCAACCCAACCTTCAAAGAGAAAAATTCACTCATTTCACCATCCACACGCACCATAGCCTTAGCACCATCATACATACTCTTCACAGCATTCAACAACTTCCCATCTACTCCATATATTCTTAATACTTTAAACAATCCTTGTCTATCCACCCTGTCATATGCTTTCTCCAAATCCATGAAAGCACCATACAACTTCTTTCTCTTCTCTAGAAACTTTTCCACTAACAATGAATATCTGATCTACACAACCTCTTCCCTTCCTAAAGCCTACCTATTCTTCAACTAATTCCTCTGTTCTTTCTCTAACTCTGTCAATAAGTATCATAACATACACTTTTTCTATTATACTAAGAAGACAGATGCCCCTATGATTACCACACACTTCTTTTTCCCTTTTCCTTTGTACAAGGGAATAATTATACCTGATTTCCAATCCTCCGGAACTCTATCTTCCTCCCAGGCCAATCTGCACATTTTCCACATCCATTATAATACTATCTCTCCCCCTTACTTCAGCATTTCACCACACTCTCCTGGGCTTTCCCCAATTTAACTTTCTCATTGCTTCCACAACTTCTATCCTACTGATTTCTTCCTGTCTTCTCACCTCCCTCCTTCTCCCAGCCATTCCCTAGCCACTTATACCCGCATTACTTCCATCCTCTATGTTCAACAATTCCTTAAAGTGTTCTCTCCATCTGCTCACTTTTTCTCCCTTCTCCACTAGTAGTCTACCATTTTTATCTTTAACTCCCCTGCTAACTTCACTTCCACCCTGTCTTATTCTTTTCACCTCTTTCCAGAACATCTTTACACTCAAGTTCCTTCCAAATTCCTCATTCGCTCTCTTCTTACTTTTTCTTACTAATCTTTCCAACTCATTCTTTTTACATATAACTCTCTCTTCCGCCTCTCAACTTCTTCCACCCCCTATTTCTCATCCATTCATTGTATGCTTTCTTCTTTTGTGCCACAGCCTGTCTCATCTCTTAATTCCACCACGCTGTTCCTTGCACACCCCTCCGTCGTCTCTCCATCCCACACACCACATCACATGCTGCACATATTTCTTCTGTAGATATCCTGCAGACACCTTCCACGTCCCCCATCTGCTCCAATTCATATTTGGCCAATCGTTCTTCCATTTCTCATACTCTGCCGTTTTCTCATTTAACCTTTCCACTCTCCTTACAAATACTCCTTCTTCCCGTCCTTCCCTTCTTCTATTTCTCCATCCTAATTGGACCTTGATTCTGGCCACCACCAAGTAGTGGTTAGAAAGTCCACTTCCCCAATCTGTATCAGCTCTTGCATCCATTACAAATTTTCGCATCCTTTCATCCACAGACACATAATCAATCCCCCCCTTCCTTTCATTCAGTTCACCACCCACTCGCCATGTATACCTGTGGATCATTTTGTGCCTGAAAAGGGTATTGGCTATCACCAATCTTCCAGCACAAAAATCCACTAACGCACTGCCATTCTCATCTATCTCAGCAGGCACACCCCACTCACCAACTATTCCATCCACCTTCCCATTCCCTACTTTACCATTCATATCACCGATCAAAAACACTCTCTCCTTCCAAACTTTTCCATGCACACTTCCACATTTGTCCAGAACTCTTCTTTCTGCTTGCACGATCTTGCGTTGGCGCATACACACACACAATCGCCCACGTTTGTATTCCAACTTTCAATCTTACCCACACATTCCTTGACCCAGCTGATCCATACTCTCATGCTCTCCTTCCATCTTTTACTCACAACTATACATACTCCTTTTGTCCTCTCATTCTCACCTACACCTGCACGTATACCCCAACCATACTCCCATTCTCTCACACTCACCTCCATTTCGTTTCAGTTATTCCGCATTCATCAACTTTCGCACCCTCAAGCACCTGGACAATCTCTCTTTCAATTCATCATTCGCTTCCCTTACAATCCAAGTTCCGATTACCACGTCCTTTGTCCGGTCCTTGGTCGTCATCTTTTGGTCAGTTTTTGTCCGAGGCTTATTGTTTGTCTTCTTAGATAGTTGTTTTCCGGGGAGGGGCACTAACCCTCCGGCAATCCTTTTAGTCGCCTTTTACGACAAGCAGGGATACTAGGGGAGTATTCTTGAAAAAAAAAAAACTCTTCCCCCAGGGGTATGACACTAACCGTCATACTGCGAGAATATTCCATTTTTAAAATTTGATTCGGTGGCTCAAGGTGCCACCTTAAAGACTGAGTTATAGAGGAAAACATTTAATATCCGTTTGATCTCTAAATATCCTTGTTTTCACGTCTCTGAAAAAAGAAAAAACTCTTTGGGCTGAAACTCCCAAAATTCCAGTCTTATTTGCATTTTGATCGCTTTCATCTTACGTTTTGCCTCATTTTTTTTTTTTTTTATCACCTCTAGAAATATTTTCTGTATTTACATAGAATTAATAGTGTTTCCCAGCAAATTTAAAGACATTTGTGGTTGTAGCATATTTAGTGTTTTCGGCTTAATTCAAGCAGTTTTTAGTTCTTTTCACGACTCTAATGAGACAAAACTCTTAGGGCTTATACTCAAAAAATTTCAGCTTTTTCCTTTTGATCGCTTTCGTCTTACTTTATCTTCATTAGGCAAGTTATTGAAAAATTTTTTTGCCATTCGCTCACCGTAAGAAATATCTGAATTTTGGTACAATTGGGAGTATTTCCCAGCAAATTTAAAGAACATTTGTCGAAGTACCATACTTAGTGATCTCGCCCTCAATCATCATGAATCAGTTATCATAGTTTTGAATTATTCCTAAAGCGGACGCTTTTATCAACAATAAATACTTGACTATTTACGACTATTTGAAGTTACCATTGGATACGAAAAAATCACAAATGACCGTCTTCCTAACCTGAAAAACCAATCTCTAGGTAACATTATTATAATAAATTCAGTGTTCCATCAACCTGCATTTTCTGTAGCGATTATGCAGTATATGTGTACGGAGATGACAATTAAAAGTGTAAATGGTAATTAATTACATCTCGTTCCTGGTATAGTATTTACAGATTCTTGTATAAACCGTTAGGTGAGAGTTAAAAGGTCATCAACATTCTATCTCACTAGGTATCAATTTGCGAGAGAGTTTACCCAAGGAATTGCGGCTAAAGTGTAACACGATCTTTCATAGTCTGCAAGTACTTTTTCATGTTTTACTCTAGTCGGTTATTTTTGTTTCTACTGCATATAGAAAAGAATACTTGTTTGTAGTTTCTCGTATGTTTAGGAGACCCCTACATCAATTCAAGCTTATTTTTCATATACACTTCAGGTTCTGATCTCTTTACATGCCGGTTGATTTCTTGTAAAATCTTTCTCAAATGTTATTTCCTCACCCTCAGAAACGTCTTTTGAGATATGCAAATAATTATAAGGGTAAAGAATCAGTTTTAAGTACATCTGAGGAAGCTGCATATTTAGCAATTTTGTCCAAAAGTAAGTTTATACGGTAGAACAGTATTGATCTCTCCCCGATGTGGATGCTCTCAGCCGTAACTAGTTCACAATTGGCACAAACTGTCACGCCTAGCATGAATTAAAAAAAAAAAAAAAAAAAGCCAATAGACTCATCTGAAATTAAAATTCAAGTTTTTCTCAAAACGGTAGACATAACCGATCAGTTCGATGCTCTGGCAAATTTAGACTCATGAACAATGAAACTTCGTATATGAAGAACCAAGTAATGATTACGAATTATATATCTCAGTACGGCTATGTATTTTATTTTTACCTAATAATATAATATATCTGACAATCAATACCTTAACTATTTTCTTATACCTAAACTTTTTTCATTTAAACGATTTATTGCCTCGGGATGATTTTACCTTGGTAAATATGGATAATATCACACGAGCAGTTATTCTATGAAACTATTCCATGTATAAAATCTCGTCGGGAGGCTTAAGTTGCCACTTTAGAGCTCTAGTTTTACATATAAAATTAGTATCCGTTTTATCTCAATTTTCAAGTTTTTTCACGTCTGTGTTGGGATGAATCCCACCTGTGAATCGTTTTCATCTGACGTCGTGCCTCATTTAGCCTTTTTAGTGATTCTTTTTCGAGACGGTGTTGCCTAAATTTTTATGTATATACAATTGAAATCGTTTCCCAGCTCATTTATGAAAGTTGTATATTTAGTGTCTTGGCCCCCAATTTATCGATTTTTAGGCTCATTTAAGTACAATATTTTTGAATTATTACTAGCGCGGTTCCTTCTACCGTAACAAACAACTTATTTTTTTCTCTAGTTTCCACAACAAATGAAGAGTCACAAAATATTCTAAACCTACCTTAAAAATCCAAACAATCTCCAGACGTCATTAACAGTTCATTCAGTTTTCCATCAACCATCATTTTTTTTAGCTCATGCATTATATGTCAACGGAGATGAGGAATGAAGTCATTAATGTTAATTAATTCGATTCCTCTCTATTGCAATGGTATCAATACTTTCTCGTATACATTTTTGGGTGTCAAACACTAATCAATATTCTTTTTAATGAGGTATGACACTTTTGAGAGATTTCACCTGAGGAATGGCAGTTAATGGCATAACAAGAGCTTTCAAAATGTGGATTTTTTTTTTTTTAATTAAAAGTGTTTCTACTGCAGATAAAAAAAAAAAATATTCATTCGAAGTTTCTCTCTCTTATCTGTGATCCCCACACCAATTCCACCATATTGTTCTTAACCCACGAACGCATAGGGCCCAATTAAATGGGCGGAAATTTTACTTTTTAGAAACTAATTTTATCTAAGTTTACCAGAGAATTTACGTTCTTCTTGTTGCAGGATGTAAAGAAAATGTAACTTTTCTCAGCTGATGATTCATATTCTAACTCACTTTGTAAACAACAAGTAAATGAAGGAAGGAAGGAGAGCTACTTCATTGCTTCTACCAAAATCTCTGGACATAAGTAAGTTAATGTCTATACATTGGCTGCATATGGAACTTCTAATAGTGAGTGATGGTAAAAATGACACATAAAGACTTGTTTTAATGTGTGAAATTATTGATTTGAGGGAAAACCACAGTCACTTTTATTATCAGTGAAAATATGATGCCAATTTAAATGGGCTCTATGGAGCTCAGTCAGGGCACTGCTGCCTAAGAAGAGTACTTGAATCAAAATACTTGTTCACTTTTAATGCTTGTGTTACTTTATTTTGATTATATCTGATATATTCTTATCCCCAAGGGTCAATATGTGTACCGATGTACCGATGACCCATACGGGTAACCTACGTTTCGGGCAGCGCTTAGTCAGACCCCTCACCCACAACCCTACCCGCATGGGAGACCCTTCCAGATGTCGTTACATCCACGGGCAGGCTTGTGGGATCACAGGGGCACGCAAGCCCCCCCACCACGACAAGGTGGCTGCCCACGGGGGGGGATATGTCTACGGAGATGACGATTAAAAGTATAAATGGTAATAAATTACATCTCGTTCCTGCTATAATATTTATACCTTCTCGTATAATCCTTTCCGTGAGAGCCAAAAGGTCATCAACATTCCTTCGCTCTAGGTATCAAATTGTCGAGAGATTTTATCTAAGGAATTGCGGCTAATGGTGTAACACGAACTTTAATAGTCCACAAGTAGTTTTTCTTATGTTTTACTTTAGTCATATGAATCGATGTTATTTTTAAGTGCTTTTACTGCATATAAAAACTAATGCTCATTCGAAGTTTCTCGCTTGTTTAGGAGACCCCTACATCAATTCAAACTTATTGTTCCTAAACACCTCAGGTGCCGCTCTCTTTACATGTCAATTGATTTCTTGTTAAATGTCTCCTAAATGTTATTTCCTCACCTTCAGAAACGTCTTCTGAGATTTGCAAATAATTGGAAGTGTAAAGGAATAATTTTCAAGTACATTTGAGGAAAATGCATCTTTAGCAATTTTGACGAAACTAAGTTATACAGTATTGATCTCCCCCCGAAGTGTATGCTATCATCCGTAACTAGTTCACCTTTTTTCCGTGAAGTCACGGCTAAGATGAATTAAAAAAAAAAAAAAAAAGCGAATAGACTCATTGGAAATTAAAAAATTGTTAATTTCAACACGGAAGACACAACCGTTTAGTTCGATGCTCTTGCAACATGATTTTTTTAGACCCCTCATGAACAATAAATCTCCGAATATGAGGAACCAAGAAATGTTTACGAATTGTATATCTCAGTACGGCTATGTATTCTATAATATAATATACCTGTATCTGTCAATCAATACCTAAACTATTTCCATTTAAATGATTTATTGCCTCTCGGAGTGATTTTACCTTGGTAAATTTGGATAATGATATCACACGAGTCGTCATTCTGTGAAAGTATTCTATTTTTAAAATTTCATCAAGAGGCTTAACATGCAACTTTAAAGCTCTAGTTGTACGGATAAAAATAATATCCGTTTTATCTCTAAATTTCCAAGTATTTTCACGTGTCTGTTGGGATGAAACCCACCTGTGAATCGTTTTCATCTGACGTCGTGCCTCATTTAGCTTTGTTAGTGATTCTTTCTCGAGCCAGTGTTCTCTCATGGTATCAAATGTTACCTAAATTTTATGTAAATACAACTAAAGGCGTTTCCCAGCTAATTTAGAGTACATTTTAAAAGTTGTCTATTTAGTGTTTTCGTCCTCAATTATTCGTTTTTTAGGCTCAGTCATGTATAATATTTTTTAATTATTACTAGCGCGGTTGCTTTTACCGCAACAAACAACTTGACCATTTTTTTGTCTCGTTAGCACTACAAATGAAGAAAGTTAAAAATTATCCCATACCTAACAAAAATCAAAACAATCTCCTGCTCTAATAAATACAGTTCATTCAGTTTTCCTTCATTCAGCAATTTTTGAAGCTGTCATGCACTATATGTCCACGAAGATGAGGAATGGGGTCATAAATGGTAATTAATTATATACCACTGTATTGCAATATGAATACTTTCTCTGTGTTTATAATATGGAGTCCTGACATTGCAATAGTATTAATACTTTCTCGTATACATTTTTGGCTGAGAGTCAAAAGCTCATCAATATTCTTTTTAACGAGGTATCACGGTTTTGAGAGATTTCACCTGAGGAATTAAGGTTAATGGTGTAACACGAACATTCATAGTATGTAAGTATATTGACAATAACACATAATACATTACAGGTCTTTCAGTTTCGTGCCTTTCTATTATGTTGTGGTTAACAGTACAGTATTGCACATTAAATGCCTTTATAAACGTACCCCTACTGGTTCTGATTGTTCATAAAAACGATCATGACACACTATAGCACCACCAGCTTTGGCCGTTCCACATCTATGCAACAACGGTTACACTGGGGTTGGGGGAGGGGCGGTGGATGTGGGGTGTTCGATCGCCTGGCCGCTCACTGGCCGCGACTCCGGCTGCTTGCGGGGAAAGATTAGTGCTTTCGGGTGTACATTGTTAGAATTCCTTATTGTCATATAGTCATTAACATGATTATTTGTTATGCATTATAATATAAAAAATGAAGTTATCTTCTGGTATTGCGAATTAAACACCATGCTAAACTCCCTAACTGGCTACATTCCGCTACACAACACGCTGATTGGTAGTTTGGGTATGCACCACTGCAGAGGCAAACTCCTCGGTGAGGAGTTTGACTTTCCAACAGAGGAATCTCAAACCCCTTTGACTTTACGAGGTGCTACAAAAAACGCATTTAGTTTATACGGATACCACTCCAGTAAAACAGTATTGATCTCTCCCCGAAGTGGATGCTATCAGCCGTAACTAGTTCACAATTGGCACAACCGTGAAATCACGGCTAGCATGAATTAAAAAAAAAAAAAAAAGCCAATAGACTCATTGAAAATTAATAATTTAATCTCAACACGGAAGAAACAACCGTTCAGTTCAATGCTCTTGCAAATTTAGACCCATCATGAACAATCAAACTCCGTATATGAGGAACCAACTAATGTTTACAAATTGTATATCTCAGTACGGGTTTTTAGTTCTTCCTAATATATTTGACAACCAATACCCAAATAATTTTCTTATAGCTAAACTATTTTTATTTAAACGATTTATTGCCTTTTGGGATGATTTTACCTTATTTAATATGGATAATGATATTACACGAGCCGTCATTTTGAGATAGTATTGCATTTATAAAATCTCGTCAGGAGGCTTAAGATGCTACTTTAAAGCTCTAGTTATAGATAAAAATAATATCCTTTTTATTTCACAATTTCCAAGTTTTTTCACGTCTGTGTTGTGATGAAATTCGCATGTTAATCGTTGTCCTCTAACGTTGTGCCTCATTTACCTTGTTAATGACTCTTTATCGAGACTGTTTTCTCACGGTAGCACATGTTACCTAAAATTTGAAAGAGTTTCCCAGCTGAAAGTTGTATGTTTAGTGTCTTGGCCCTCAATTTCTCAGTGTCTAGGCTCAGTCAAGTACAATATTTTATAATTATTACTAGCGCAGTTGACCTTCTTTTGTGTGTGTGGTTACCACTACAAATGAAAATAGTCACAAATTATCGTATACAGTTCATTCAGTTTTCCTTCAATCAGCATTTTTTGTTGCTCTCATGCAATACATGTCTACGGAGATGAGGAATGAAGTCATTAATGGTAATTAATTATGTACCCCTGTATTGCAATGGTATCAATACTTTCTCGTATACATTTTTCGGTGAGAGTCAAACGCTCATCAATATTCTTTTTAACGAGGTATCACAGTTTTGAGAGATTTCACCTGAGCAATTGCAGTTAATGGTGTAACACGAATTTCATAATGTGGAAACATTTTTTTTTAATTAAAAGTGTTTCTACTGCCGTTATAAAGGACAATTCATTCGAAGTTTCGCGCTGTTTTCGCTGATCCTCACATCAATTCGAAGTTAAACACATCACATGCCAGCTCACTTTACAAGTCAATCGATTTATTGTTATATGTTTCTTAAATGTGAATTTCTCGCCCCCAGAAATGTCCTGAATTTTGGAAATAACTGGGAGTGTTTGGCAATCAACTTTGAGTCTATTTGTGGAAGTTGTATATTTAGCGAAAGCGACCAAAAATAAGTTTATACAAATCACTCCAGTATAATAACACTGAACTACCTCCATAACGGGTGCTATCAGTCGTAACTAGTTCGTAAGTGGCACTATCTTTTAACCGAGAATTTACGGCAGAGATGAGAAAAATGCAGACACATCGGAAATTAAATATCCAACTTCAGCTCGACTCTCCTTGAACATGATTTTTTTAGACCCGTCTTGAACTGCATAGTTTCTACATCTCAGTACTGTTATGTATTTAATTTTTCTTTATATCTGATAATTAATACCTAAACAATTTTCTTGTAAACGATTTATTGGATTTCGGAGTGATTATTACCTTCGTAAAACAAGCGAACCGTCATACTGCGAGAGTATCCCCTTTTTAAAATTTGATCAGAGAGGCTTAACATGCCACTTTAATGCCAAAGTTATAAAAAAAAAAAAAATATCCGTTTAATCTCTAAATTTCCGTTATTTTTTTTTCTCTAATTTTAGGAAACTCTTTGGGCTCATACCTCCCAAATGCCAGCCGTATTTAACTCTGAATCAGTTTCATCTTACGCTTAGCTTATTTAGCTTAAGTGATTTTTTTTTTTTTGACAGTATTTTCTCACAATAACAAATGCTATCTAAATTTTAGGAACAATTCGAAGCGTTTCCCAGCTAATTTAGAGTACAATTGAGAAATTTGCATATTTAGTGTTTTCGCCCTCATTCATGCTGTTTCTAAGATCGCACAACTATAATAGTCGGATTATTACGAGCGCGGATACTTTTACCGTAACAAATGAGGTAAGTAACAAATGACCCTCTACCTAACGTAAATATCCAAACATTATCCAGGCGGCTTTAATACAGTTCATTCAGTGCTCCTTCAACTAGCATTTCTTTTTTTAGTTACCATGCATTATATGACTATGGATATGAAGAATAAAGTCATAAATAGTAATTAACTATATACCTCGGAATTGAAATAGTAGTTATACTTTCTCATAAATTTTAGGGAGAGTCCAAAGCTCATCTGTATTTATTCTAACGAGGTATCACAGTTTTGAGAGATTTATACCATAGGATTTGCAGCTAATGGTGTAACACGAATATTCAATGCTTAGTTTTTTTTTTTTTTTTTTTTTTTTTTTACTTTCAGGCATAAGGCCC
The DNA here is from genome assembly GCF_032717465.1 of Coenobita brevimanus. Classification (NCBI taxonomy): domain Eukaryota; kingdom Metazoa; phylum Arthropoda; class Malacostraca; order Decapoda; family Coenobitidae; genus Coenobita; species Coenobita brevimanus. The sequence goes on along the minus strand of NC_137063.1, from coordinate 21,895,485 downwards.
GATGTAGTTTTTAACTGCTTCTCGCAGATAAAACGAATACTCATTCGAAGTTCCTTGTTTGTCTCGGTGACTCCCACATCAATTCCAACTTAATGTTCTTAAATACCACAGATTCCCGCTCTCTTTACGTGTCAATCTATATCATATATTTTTTAAAATGTATTTTTCTCGACAGCTTTGTTTTTTAAATAACAGGGAAAGTGTCAATTAATTTCCAGTAACTTGTGAATGTTCCATTTTTCGAGATTTCGACCTAAAGTTTATACAGAAATTACTCTTGAAATAGTTCTGAACTACCCCCACAGCTGATGCTATCAGCTATTGGCACTAATATTTATCCGTGGTCTCGGCGAAGAAACCAAAATAATAATTAAAAAAAAAAACACTCGGAATTTAAAAGTACAGTTAATCTCAACACTTCAGACACTAAAGTTCAGGTCGACGCCCATGTAACATAATTTTTTTTTAAGCTACGAATATGACGAAGCATGAAATGTTTATGAACTGTATATCTCAGTAGGTTTAGGTATATAGATTTTCCCTAATATCTTATGATCAGTACCTAAACAATTTTCTTGTAAACAGTTTATTGTCTTTCGAAGTTAATTTGCTTAGATATATATTGAAAATGATGTCAAACGAACCGTCATACTGCGAGAATATTCCATTTTAAAAATTTGTTCAGGTGGCTCAAGATGCCACTTTAAGGACCAAGTTATAAAGGAAAAAATGTCCTTTTGATCTCTAAATTTCCAAGTTGTTTTCTCGTCTCTAATCTTAAACTCCTAAAATGCCAGCCTTCCTTACCTGTTAATCGCTTTATTACTTATGTTTTTCCCGAGAAGGTGTTTTCTCACGGTAACAAATGTTTTCGGAATTATAGATACAGTTGGAAGTGTTTCCCAATTAAATGAAAGAACATTTGTGTAAGTTTAATATTTAGTGTTTTCGCCCTCAATTATGCATTTATACCTTCTCGTATAATCCTTTAGGTGACAGTCAAAAGGTCTTCAACATTCTAACGAGGTGTCAAATTGTCTAGTGATTTTACCTAATGAAATGCGAACGTTCCTAGTCCTCAAGTACATTTCCTATGTTTTATTATAGTTATTTTTAAGTGCTGCTACTGCGTATTCGAAGTTTTTCTCTAGTTTAGGAGACCCTTACATCAATTCAAACTAATTGTTCCTAAACACCTCAGGTGCCGCTTTCTTTACATGTCAATTGATTTCTTGTTAAATGTTTCATAAATGTTATTTCCTCACCCTCAGAAACGTCTTTTGCAATTGCAAATAATTGGAAGTGTAAAGGAAGCACTTTGAAGTACAATTGAGGAAGGTGCTTATTTCGCAGTTTTGAGAATAAGTAAGTTTATACGGATATCACTCCAGTAAAACAGTATTGATCTCTCAATGAAGTGGGTGCTATCACCCGTAACTAGTTCACAATTGGCACTAACTTTTATCTGTGAAGTCACGGCTAAGATGAATTTAAAAAAAAAAAAGAAAAAGGTAAATAGACTCACCGGAAATGAAAAATTGTTAATCTCAACACGGAAAACACAACAGTTTAGTTCCATGCTCTTGCAAATTTAGACCCATAATGAACAATAAATCTCCGTATATAACGATCCAAGTAATGTTTACGAATTGTATATCACATTACGGCTATGTATTTAGTTTCTCCTAACAACTTAATATATCTGACAATCAATACCTAAACTATTTTCTTATACTTATATTATTTTCATTTAAACAATTTATTGCCTCGGGATGATTTTATGGTAAATATGGATAATGATATCACACAAGCCGTCATTCTGTGAAAGAATTCCATTTATAACATTTCATCAGGAGGCATAGCATGCCATTTTAATGCTCTAGTTGTATAGATAAAAATAATATCCCTGTTGCCTCTAAATTTCCAATTTTTTTCAGGTCTGTGTTGGGATGAAACCCACCAGTGAATCGTTTTCATCTGACATAGTGCCTCATTTAGCCTTGTTAGTGATTTTTTTTTCGAGACGGTGTTCTCATGGTAGTACATGTTACCTTAATTTTTTTGTATATACAATTGAAATCGTTTCCTAGCTAATTTATAGTACATTTCTGAATGTTGTATATTTAGCAATTTGGCCCTAAATTATTCGATTTTTAGGCTCAGTCAATTACTAAATTCTTGAATTATTACTAGCGCGGTTGCTTTTACCGTAAAAAGCAACTTGACCATTTTTTTGTCTGGTTACCTCTGCAAATTAAGAAAGTCAATTTATCCAATACCTAACCTGAAAATCCAAACAATTTCCAGACGTCATTAATACAGTTCATTCAGTTATCAATCAGCATTTTTTGTAGCTGTGAAGCACTATATGTCTGCTGAGATGGGGAATGAAGTCAAAATGGTAATTAATTATATACCCCTTTATTGCAATAGTATCAATACTTTCTGGTATAATTTTTGGGTGTCAAAAGCTCAATATTCTTTTTAACAAAGTATCACAGTTTTGAGAGATTTCACCTGAGGAATTGCGGTAAATGGGGTAACATAGACTTTCATAATGTAATTTTTTTTCTCTTTAAAATTAAAGTGTTAATACTGCAGATAAAAAGGATTACACAGAAGTTTCTCGCTGTTCTCGGTGATCCCTACATCAATTCCAACTTATTGTTCTTAAACACCTCTCATGCCAGCTTTCTTTACATGTCAATTTAGTTATATTTTTCTTATAGGTGAATTTCTCGCCCCTAGATATATCTTCTGAGTTTTGGAAATAACTGGGTGTTTCGCAATCATTTGTGGTAGTTGTCTATTTTAGCATTTCGACCAAAAACAAGTTTATACAGGAATCACTCCAGTAAAACAGTATTTATCTACCCAAAAAGCGGGTGCTGTTACTTGCTGGTTATTGGAACTCATTTTTATCCTACAATTCTCGGCAGAGGTGAAAAGAATGGTGTTGTTAATCGAAACACTGCAGACACAAGAGTTCTGGTCGACACTCCTGCCACATGATATTTATAGTTCCATCATGATCAATGATGATTTATGAATTATATATCTCAGTACCTATATGTATTTAGTTTTTCCTTATATCTGATAATTAATAACTAAACAACACTCTTGTAAACGCTTTACTGGATTTCGGTGTGATTTTACCTTGGTAAACATGGATAATGATATACACGATCCGTCATACTGCGAAAGTATTCTATTTTTAAAAATTCTTCAGGCAGGCTAAACATGCCACTTTAAAGCCCGAGGAATACAGATAAAATACCCGTTTTACATCTAAATATCGAAATTGTTTTAATGCCTCTAATCATAAGAAACTCTTTGGCCTCGTCCCCTCAATTCCAGCCTTAATTATAATCTCTTTCATCAAACGTACTACAACATTTAGTCTTTTTAGTGATTTTTTTTTTTTTTTTCAGAGTAGGCAGTTTCTGACTATGACATGCTATCTAAATTTTAGATACAATTGAGAGCGTGTCACAGCTAAATAGAGTACATTTGTTGATAATTCATATTTAATGTTTTCGCCCTCAATTATGGGGTTGTTGGGATCACTCAACTATAAGTCGAATTATTCCTAACGCGGATGCTTTTACCGTAAGAAAACGACCATTTTTTTGTCTAAACACCACTACTGATGAAGAAAGTAACAAATGACCCTCTACCAAACGAAAAACTCCAAAGAAAAGGCGATATTAATGCAGCTCATTCAGTGTTCCTTCAACAAATACTTTTTCTAGCTGTCATGCACTAATGTCTACTGAGATATGAAATAAAAGTCATAAATCGTAATTAATTAGATATCTCGGTATTGCAGTAGTTTCTGTGCTATCTATAAATTTTTGGGTGAGTCAAAAGCTCATTAATATTCCTTCTAACGAAGTACGATAGTTTTGAGAGATTGTACTTAAGGAATTGCGGCTAATGGCATAATACGAACCATTTTTTTCTTTACATTGTCATAAGGTATTGCAGTAGTTTCTGTGCTATCTATAAATTTTTGGGTGAGAGTCAAAAGCTCATTAATATTCCTTCTAACGAGGTACGATAGTTTTGGGAGATTGTACTTAAGGAATTGCGGCTAATGGCATAATACGAACAATTTTTTTTCTTTACATTGTCATAAGGTTCGATGTAATTTTTATTCGACTTGTCTCTCTTCCTTCCGTGACTTACATCAGTTCCAACTAATTGGTCTCAAACACATCATGTCAATCGATGTTTTGTTATATGTTCTTTAAATGCTAATTTCTCGTCCACAGAAATTTCATCATGTTGGAAATAACCGGGACTGTGTCGCAATGTCGAGTAATTTGTGGAAGTTGCATTTATAGCGATTTCGACAAAAATTAAGTTTATACATAAATCACTCTAGTAAAATAATTTCCAACCCCCTACAAAGCGGATGCTATCAACTATTGGCACTACCTTTTATCCGTGAAGTTCCGGCAGAGATGAAAAAAGAAAAAAAAAATCGGAAATTAAAACTTTCGTTAAACTCAGCACTTCAGACACAACAGTTCAGGTCGATGCCCTTGTAACATGAATTTAATAGACCTATCATGAACATTAAACCTGAGAATATGGAGCCAAAAATGTTTAAGAAATGTATATCTCAGTCCGGTTAGGTATACAGCTATTTTTAACATCTGATCAATTTTTTTTTTTAATTTATTGCCTGTTAATTTTCTTTTATATATATTGAAAATGATATCACGCGAACCGTCATACTGCGGGAATACTCCATCCATAAATTTTGATCAGGTTGCTGAAGATGCCACACTAAAGACTAAGTTATAGAGGAAAAGATAATATCCGTTTCCTCTCTAAATTTCCAAGTTGTTTCGCGTCTTTAATGAGACAAAATTTTTTGGGCTTAAACTTTCAAATATCCAGCCTTCTATGCCTTTTGATCTCTTCCATCTTGCGTTTTGCCGTTTTTTTTTTTTCATTTTCTCACAGTAAGAAAAGTCTGAATTTTGAAACAATTAGGGGTGTTTTCCAGTTAATTTATTAACATTTGTCGAAGTACCATATTTAGTGATTTCGGTCTCAATCATGCAGTTTTCAGGATGACTCAGGTGTCAAAGTTTTGAATTATTCCTAAAGCGGACTCATCTTTAAAAAAAAAAAAAATACCATTTACGAGAATTTGTCTGGTTTCCACTGGATATGAAATAGTCGCAAATGACCGTCTCCCTATCCTAAAAATATAGTTTCCCGGACACAGTAAATTCAGTGCTACTTCAACCTGCATTTTATGTAGCGATTATGCAGTATATATGTACGTAGATGACGATTAAAAGTATAAATGGTAATTATATCTCGTTCCTTCTATAGTATTTACACCTCGTTGGAAGCTCTAGGTGAGAGCCAAAGGGTCATCGATATTCCTTCTCAGGAGGTATCAAATTGTCGAGAGATTGCGGCAAATCGTGTAAGACGAACTTTCATAGTCTGCAAGTGTGTAAAGGAATCAGTTTTAAGTACATTTGAGGAAGTTGCATATATTGACACAAAGTAAAATTATACGGATATCACTCCAGTAAAACAGTATTGAACTCTCCCCGAAGTGGATGCTATTAGACGGAACTAGTTCACAATTGGCACAACCTTTTGTCTGTGAAATCACGGTTAGCATACATATATATATATATATATATATATATATATATATATATATATATATATATATATATATATATATATATATATATATATATATATATAGACTAATCGGAAATTAAAAATCAAGTTAATCTCAACACGGAAGACACAAGAGTTCAGTTCGATGCTCTTGCAAATTTAGACCCATAATGAACAATAAAACTACATATATGAGGAACCAAGTAACATTTACGAACTGTATATCTCAGTACGGCTAAATATTTAGGTTTTGCTAATAATATAATATATCTGACAACTAATACCTAAACAATTATACGTAAAATATTTTCATTTAAATGATTTATTGCCTATTGGGATGATTTTACCTTGGTGAAAATGGATAATGATATCACACGAGCCGTCATTCTACGATAATATTCCATTTATAAAAACTTTGTCAGGAGGCCACTTTAAAGCCCTAGTTGTAAAGATGAAAATAATACCCGTTTAATCTCTCAATTTCCAAGTTCTCTCATTTCTGTGTTGAGATGAAACCCACCTGTGAATCGTTTTCATCTGACGTAGTGCCTCATCCAGCCACGTTAGTGATTCTTTTTCGAGACGGTGTTTTCTCACGGTAGCACGTGTTACCAAAAAATTATGTGTATAAAATTGAAAGCGTTTCCTAGCTAATTTATAGTATCTTTGTGAAAGTTGTATGTTTACTGTCTAGGCCCTCCATTTTTCGGTCGCTCTACTCAGTCAAGTACAATATTTTTGAATTATTACTAGCGTGGTTTCTCTTACCGTAACAAAAATTCACCATTTTTTTGTCTGGTAACCAAAAAAATTAAGAAAGTCATAAATTATCCTATACCTAACGTAAACATCGAAACAATCTCCAGACGTCATTAATATAGTTCCTTCAATCAGCATTTTTTGTAGCTCTCATGCACTATATGTCTACGGAGATGATGAATGTAATAATAAATGGTAATTAATTATATACATCTTTATTGCAATAGTATCTCGTATACATTTTTGGGCGTCAATATTCTTTTTACCGAGGTATCACAGTTTTGAGAGATTTCACCTGAGAAATTACTGTTAATGGTGTAACAAGAACTTCATAATGTGAAAACTTTTTTTTTTTTTTTGTTAAAGTGTTTCCACTGGAGATGAAAATGACTATTCATTCGAAGTTTCTCGATGTTCTCGGTGATCCCCGCATCAATTTCAACTTATTCTTAAACACATCACATGCCAGCTCACTTTACATGTCAATCGATTTATTATTATAGTTTTCTTAAATGTGAATTTCTCGCCCCCAGAAATGTCTTCTGAGTTATGGAAATAACTGGGAGTGTTTCACAATCAACTTAGTCTATTTGTGGAAGTTGTATATTTAGCGATTTCGCCCAAAAATAAGTTTATACAGAAATCACACCAGTAAAATACCATTGAACTACCTCCATAACGAGTGCTATCAGTCGTAGCTAGTTCGTAAGCGGAACTACCTTTTAACCGAGAATTCACGGCCGAGATGAAAAAAATGCCGATAGACTCATCGGAAATTAAATAACCAGTTAATTTCAACACTGCAGACACAACACCAGGTCGACGCTCCTTCAACCTGATTTTTTAGACCCATCGAGCAACAATACTGCATGTACGAGGAACCAAGTAATGTTTCTATATCTCAGTACGGTTAGGTATATAGTTTTTCCCAACAGATACCTAAACAGTTATCTTATAAACAGTCTATTGCCTGTCGAAGATAATTTACTTTGATCTATCTAACTATTGCCAGACGCCTTAATCCCGTTCCGGGTGGCCACAAACAAATCGCCTCCACGTCGCCCTGTCCCCCCCATTTCACTGCCCCTCTCCCAACTCACAGCCCCCTCTCTCATATACCTCTCCACCCCCTCCTTCCATCTCATCCTCGGCCTCCCCTCCCTCTTCCCCCCTCCACCTCACTCACATACACTCTCTTCGTCAGTCTTTCACCCTCCATCCTCTCCACATGGCCAAACCACCTCAGTGTATTCCTCCTAACGCTTCCTATCACATCCACATCCACACCACAAAGCTCCTTTATATCCTCATTTGTCAGCCTGTCTCTCCATGTGACTCCACAGGCTCCTCTTAAATAACTCATTTCCACTGCTCTCAAGTAACTTTTTCACTTCAATGCTCACTTCCCTGTTTCTTATCACTGCTTTCAAGGAACCAGCAACCTTTCTTCCCTGCTGTACCCTTTCAAGCACTTCACCCCCAAACTCATCACACTACCCAAGTACTTAAACGTACTTACATTTTCCAATTCCTCACCATCCAACCTCGCTGTACATTCACTGACTTCACCTCTCTCAAAGACCATCACTTTACCCTACATTCACCTTTAGATTCCGTTTCTTACTCTCCCAAACTCATCCACCAAGCCTTCCAGCTCTCCTTCGTCTTTACAACACAGTATCATCTGCAAACAACAGTACATGGAGTCACCAAACACTACCCTCTCTCACCAGGGCCACTCCAACATCCACTACCCTTTCTTGTAACTCTTTTATTACCCCATCCATGTACAGATTGAACAACCATGAAGACATGATACATCCCTGTTTCAACCCAACCTTCAAAGAGAAAAATTCACTCATTTCACCATCCACACGCACCATAGCCTTAGCACCATCATACATACTCTTCACAGCATTCAACAACTTCCCATCTACTCCATATATTCTTAATACTTTAAACAATCCTTGTCTATCCACCCTGTCATATGCTTTCTCCAAATCCATGAAAGCACCATACAACTTCTTTCTCTTCTCTAGAAACTTTTCCACTAACAATGAATATCTGATCTACACAACCTCTTCCCTTCCTAAAGCCTACCTATTCTTCAACTAATTCCTCTGTTCTTTCTCTAACTCTGTCAATAAGTATCATAACATACACTTTTTCTATTATACTAAGAAGACAGATGCCCCTATGATTACCACACACTTCTTTTTCCCTTTTCCTTTGTACAAGGGAATAATTATACCTGATTTCCAATCCTCCGGAACTCTATCTTCCTCCCAGGCCAATCTGCACATTTTCCACATCCATTATAATACTATCTCTCCCCCTTACTTCAGCATTTCACCACACTCTCCTGGGCTTTCCCCAATTTAACTTTCTCATTGCTTCCACAACTTCTATCCTACTGATTTCTTCCTGTCTTCTCACCTCCCTCCTTCTCCCAGCCATTCCCTAGCCACTTATACCCGCATTACTTCCATCCTCTATGTTCAACAATTCCTTAAAGTGTTCTCTCCATCTGCTCACTTTTTCTCCCTTCTCCACTAGTAGTCTACCATTTTTATCTTTAACTCCCCTGCTAACTTCACTTCCACCCTGTCTTATTCTTTTCACCTCTTTCCAGAACATCTTTACACTCAAGTTCCTTCCAAATTCCTCATTCGCTCTCTTCTTACTTTTTCTTACTAATCTTTCCAACTCATTCTTTTTACATATAACTCTCTCTTCCGCCTCTCAACTTCTTCCACCCCCCTATTTCTCATCCATTCATTGTATGCTTTCTTCTTTTGTGCCACAGCCTGTCTCATCTCTTAATTCCACCACGCTGTTCCTTGCACACCCCTCCGTCGTCTCTCCATCCCACACACCACATCACATGCTGCACATATTTCTTCTGTAGATATCCTGCAGACACCTTCCACGTCCCCCATCTGCTCCAATTCATATTTGGCCAATCGTTCTTCCATTTCTCATACTCTGCCGTTTTCTCATTTAACCTTTCCACTCTCCTTACAAATACTCCTTCTTCCCGTCCTTCCCTTCTTCTATTTCTCCATCCTAATTGGACCTTGATTCTGGCCACCACCAAGTAGTGGTTAGAAAGTCCACTTCCCCAATCTGTATCAGCTCTTGCATCCATTACAAATTTTCGCATCCTTTCATCCACAGACACATAATCAATCCCCCCCTTCCTTTCATTCAGTTCACCACCCACTCGCCATGTATACCTGTGGATCATTTTGTGCCTGAAAAGGGTATTGGCTATCACCAATCTTCCAGCACAAAAATCCACTAACGCACTGCCATTCTCATCTATCTCAGCAGGCACACCCCACTCACCAACTATTCCATCCACCTTCCCATTCCCTACTTTACCATTCATATCACCGATCAAAAACACTCTCTCCTTCCAAACTTTTCCATGCACACTTCCACATTTGTCCAGAACTCTTCTTTCTGCTTGCACGATCTTGCGTTGGCGCATACACACACACAATCGCCCACGTTTGTATTCCAACTTTCAATCTTACCCACACATTCCTTGACCCAGCTGATCCATACTCTCATGCTCTCCTTCCATCTTTTACTCACAACTATACATACTCCTTTTGTCCTCTCATTCTCACCTACACCTGCACGTATACCCCAACCATACTCCCATTCTCTCACACTCACCTCCATTTCGTTTCAGTTATTCCGCATTCATCAACTTTCGCACCCTCAAGCACCTGGACAATCTCTCTTTCAATTCATCATTCGCTTCCCTTACAATCCAAGTTCCGATTACCACGTCCTTTGTCCGGTCCTTGGTCGTCATCTTTTGGTCAGTTTTTGTCCGAGGCTTATTGTTTGTCTTCTTAGATAGTTGTTTTCCGGGGAGGGGCACTAACCCTCCGGCAATCCTTTTAGTCGCCTTTTACGACAAGCAGGGATACTAGGGGAGTATTCTTGAAAAAAAAAAACTCTTCCCCCAGGGGTATGACACTAACCGTCATACTGCGAGAATATTCCATTTTTAAAATTTGATTCGGTGGCTCAAGGTGCCACCTTAAAGACTGAGTTATAGAGGAAAACATTTAATATCCGTTTGATCTCTAAATATCCTTGTTTTCACGTCTCTGAAAAAAGAAAAAACTCTTTGGGCTGAAACTCCCAAAATTCCAGTCTTATTTGCATTTTGATCGCTTTCATCTTACGTTTTGCCTCATTTTTTTTTTTTTTATCACCTCTAGAAATATTTTCTGTATTTACATAGAATTAATAGTGTTTCCCAGCAAATTTAAAGACATTTGTGGTTGTAGCATATTTAGTGTTTTCGGCTTAATTCAAGCAGTTTTTATTTCTTTTCACGACTCTAATGAGACAAAACTCTTAGGGCTTATACTCAAAAAATTTCAGCTTTTTCCTTTTGATCGCTTTCGTCTTACTTTATCTTCATTAGGCAAGTTATTGAAAAATTTTTTTGCCATTCGCTCACCGTAAGAAATATCTGAATTTTGGTACAATTGGGAGTATTTCCCAGCAAATTTAAAAAACATTTGTCGAAGTACCATACTTAGTGATCTCGCCCTCAATCATCATGAATCAGTTATCATAGTTTTGAATTATTCCTAAAGCGGACGCTTTTATCAACAATAAATACTTGACTATTTACGACTATTTGAAGTTACCATTGGATACGAAAAAATCACAAATGACCGTCTTCCTAACCTGAAAAACCAATCTCTAGGTAACATTATTATAATAAATTCAGTGTTCCATCAACCTGCATTTTCTGTAGCGATTATGCAGTATATGTGTACGGAGATGACAATTAAAAGTGTAAATGGTAATTAATTACATCTCGTTCCTGGTATAGTATTTACAGATTCTTGTATAAACCGTTAGGTGAGAGTTAAAAGGTCATCAACATTCTATCTCACTAGGTATCAATTTGCGAGAGAGTTTACCCAAGGAATTGCGGCTAAAGTGTAACACGATCTTTCATAGTCTGCAAGTACTTTTTCATGTTTTACTCTAGTCGGTTATTTTTGTTTCTACTGCATATAGAAAAGAATACTTGTTTGTAGTTTCTCGTATGTTTAGGAGACCCCTACATCAATTCAAGCTTATTTTTCATATACACTTCAGGTTCTGATCTCTTTACATGCCGGTTGATTTCTTGTAAAATCTTTCTCAAATGTTATTTCCTCACCCTCAGAAACGTCTTTTGAGATATGCAAATAATTATAAGGGTAAAGAATCAGTTTTAAGTACATCTGAGGAAGCTGCATATTTAGCAATTTTGTCCAAAAGTAAGTTTATACGGTAGAACAGTATTGATCTCTCCCCGATGTGGATGCTCTCAGCCGTAACTAGTTCACAATTGGCACAAACTGTCACGCCTAGCATGAATTAAAAAAAAAAAAAAAAAAAAAAAAAGCCAATAGACTCATCTGAAATTAAAATTCAAGTTTTTCTCAAAACGGTAGACATAACCGATCAGTTCGATGCTCTGGCAAATTTAGACTCATGAACAATGAAACTTCGTATATGAAGAACCAAGTAATGATTACGAATTATATATCTCAGTACGGCTATGTATTTTATTTTTACCTAATAATATAATATATCTGACAATCAATACCTTAACTATTTTCTTATACCTAAACTTTTTTCATTTAAACGATTTATTGCCTCGGGATGATTTTACCTTGGTAAATATGGATAATATCACACGAGCAGTTATTCTATGAAACTATTCCATGTATAAAATCTCGTCGGGAGGCTTAAGTTGCCACTTTAGAGCTCTAGTTTTACAGATAAAATTAGTATCCGTTTTATCTCAATTTTCAAGTTTTTTCACGTCTGTGTTGGGATGAATCCCACCTGTGAATCGTTTTCATCTGACGTCGTGCCTCATTTAGCCTTTTTAGTGATTCTTTTTCGAGACGGTGTTGCCTAAATTTTTATGTATATACAATTGAAATCGTTTCCCAGCTCATTTATGAAAGTTGTATATTTAGTGTCTTGGCCCCCAATTTATCGATTTTTAGGCTCATTTAAGTACAATATTTTTGAATTATTACTAGCGCGGTTCCTTCTACCGTAACAAACAACTTAATTTTTTTCTCTAGTTTCCACAACAAATGAAGAGTCACAAAATATTCTAAACCTACCTTAAAAATCCAAACAATCTCCAGACGTCATTAACAGTTCATTCAGTTTTCCATCAACCATCATTTTTTTTAGCTCATGCATTATATGTCAACGGAGATGAGGAATGAAGTCATTAATGTTAATTAATTCGATTCCTCTCTATTGCAATGGTATCAATACTTTCTCGTATACATTTTTGGGTGTCAAACACTAATCAATATTCTTTTTAATGAGGTATGACACTTTTGAGAGATTTCACCTGAGGAATGGCAGTTAATGGCATAACAAGAGCTTTCAAAATGTGGATTTTTTTTTTTTTTTTAATTAAAAGTGTTTCTACTGCAGATAAAAAAAAAAATATTCATTCGAAGTTTCTCTCTCTTATCTGTGATCCCCACACCAATTCCACCATATTGTTCTTAACCCACGAACGCATAGGGCCCAATTAAATGGGCGGAAATTTTACTTTTTAGAAACTAATTTTATCTAAGTTTACCAGAGAATTTTCGTTCTTCTTGTTGCAGGATGTAAAGAAAATGTAACTTTTCTCAGCTGATGATTCATATTCTAACTCACTTTGTAAACAACAAGTAAATGAAGGAAGGAAGGAGAGCTACTTCATTGCTTCTACCAAAATCTCTGGACATAAGTAAGTTAATGTCTATACATTGGCTGCATATGGAACTTCTAATAGTGAGTGATGGTAAAAATGACACATAAAGACTTGTTTTAATGTGTGAAATTATTGATTTGAGGGAAAACCACAGTCACTTTTATTATCAGTGAAAATATGATGCCAATTTAAATGGGCTCTATGGAGCTCAGTCAGGGCACTGCTGCCTAAGAAGAGTACTTGAATCAAAATACTTGTTCACTTTTAATGCTTGTGTTACTTTATTTTGATTATATCTGATATATTCTTATCCCCAAGGGTCAATATGTGTACCGATGTACCGATGACCCATACGGGTAACCTACGTTTCGGGCAGCGCTTAGTCAGACCCCTCACCCACAACCCTACCCGCATGGGAGACCCTTCCAGATGTCGTTACATCCACGGGCAGGCTTGTGGGATCACAGGGGCACGCAAGCCCCCCCACCACGACAAGGTGGCTGCCCACGGGGGGGGATATGTCTACGGAGATGACGATTAAAAGTATAAATGGTAATAAATTACATCTCGTTCCTGCTATAATATTTATACCTTCACGTATAATCCTTTCCGTGAGAGCCAAAAGGTCATCAACATTCCTTCGCTCTAGGTATCAAATTGTCGAGAGATTTTATCTAAGGAATTGCGGCTAATGGTGTAATACGAACTTTAATAGTCCACAAGTAGTTTTTCTTATGTTTTACTTTAGTCATATGAATCGATGTTACTTTTAAGTGCTTTTACTGCATATAAAAACTAATGCTCATTCGAAGTTTCTCGCTTGTTTAGGAGACCCCTACATCAATTCAAACTTATTGTTCCTAAACACCTCAGGTGCCGCTCTCTTTACATGTCAATTGATTTCTTGTTAAATGTCTCCTAAATGTTATTTCCTCACCTTCAGAAACGTCTTCTGAGATTTGCAAATAATTGGAAGTGTAAAGGAATAATTTTCAAGTACATTTGAGGAAAATGCATCTTTAGCAATTTTGACGAAACTAAGTTATACAGTATTGATCTCCCCCCGAAGTGTATGCTATCATCCGTAACTAGTTCACCTTTTTTCCGTGAAGTCACGGCTAAGATGAATTAAAAAAAAAAAAAAAAAAAAAAAAGCGAATAGACTCATTGGAAATTAAAAAATTGTTAATTTCAACACGGAAGACACAACCGTTTAGTTCGATGCTCTTGCAACATGATTTTTTTAGACCCCTCATGAACAATAAATCTCCGAATATGAGGAACCAAGAAATGTTTACGAATTGTATATCTCAGTACGGCTATGTATTCTATATAATATACCTGTATCTGTCAATCAATACCTAAACTATTTCCATTTAAATGATTTATTGCCTCTCGGAGTGATTTTACCTTGGTAAATTTGGATAATGATATCACACGAGTCGTCATTCTGTGAAAGTATTCTATTTTTAAAATTTCATCAAGAGGCTTAACATGCAACTTTAAAGCTCTAGTTGTACGGATAAAAATAATATCCGTTTTATCTCTAAATTTCCAAGTATTTTCACGTGTCTGTTGGGATGAAACCCACCTGTGAATCGTTTTCATCTGACGTCGTGCCTCATTTAGCTTTGTTAGTGATTCTTTCTCGAGCCAGTGTTCTCTCATGGTATCAAATGTTACCTAAATTTTATGTAAATACAACTAAAGGCGTTTCCCAGCTAATTTAGAGTACATTTTAAAAGTTGTCTATTTAGTGTTTTCGTCCTCAATTATTCGTTTTTTAGGCTCAGTCATGTATAATATTTTTTAATTATTACTAGCGCGGTTGCTTTTACCGCAACAAACAACTTGACCATTTTTTTGTCTCGTTAGCACTACAAATGAAGAAAGTTAAAAATTATCCCATACCTAACAAAAATCAAAACAATCTCCTGCTCTAATAAATACAGTTCATTCAGTTTTCCTTCATTCAGCAATTTTTGAAGCTGTCATGCACTATATGTCCACGAAGATGAGGAATGGGGTCATAAATGGTAATTAATTATATACCACTGTATTGCAATATGAATACTTTCTCTGTGTTTATAATATGGAGTCCTGACATTGCAATAGTATTAATACTTTCTCGTATACATTTTTGGCTGAGAGTCAAAAGCTCATCAATATTCTTTTTAACGAGGTATCACGGTTTTGAGAGATTTCACCTGAGGAATTAAGGTTAATGGTGTAACACGAACATTCATAGTATGTAAGTATATTGACAATAAGACATAATACATTACAGGTCTTTCAGTTTCGTGCCTTTCTATTATGTTGTGGTTAACAGTACAGTATTGCACATTAAATGCCTTTATAAACATACTCCTACTGGTTCTGATTGTTCATAAAAACGATCATGACACACTATAGCACCACCAGCTTTGGCCGTTCCACATCTATGCAACAACGGTTACACTGGGGTTGGGGGAGGGGCGGTGGATGTGGGGTGTTCGATCGCCTGGCCGCTCACTGGCCGCGACTCCGGCTGCTTGGGGGGAAAGATTAGTGCTTTCGGGTGTACATTGTTAGAATTCCTTATTGTCATATAGTCATTAACATGATTATTTGTTATGCATTATAATATAAAAAAATGAAGTTATCTTCTGGTATTGCGAATTAAACACCATGCTAAACTCCCTAACTGGCTACATTCCGCTACACAACACGCTGATTGGTAGTTTGGGTATGCACCACTGCAGAGGCAAACTCCTCGGTGAGGAGTTTGACTTTCCAACAGAGGAATCTCAAACCCCTTTGACTTTACGAGGCGCTACAAAAAACGCATTTAGTTTATACGGATACCACTCCAGTAAAACAGTATTAATCTCTCCCCGAAGTGGATGCTATCAGCCGTAACTAGTTCACAATTGGCACAACCGTGAAATCACGGCTAGCATGAATTAAAAAAAAAAAAAAAAAAAAGCCAATAGACTCATTGAAAATTAATAATTTAATCTCAACACGGAAGAAACAACCGTTCAGTTCAATGCTCTTGCAAATTTAGACCCATCATGAACAATCAAACTCCGTATATAAGGAACCAACTAATGTTTACAAATTGTATATCTCAGTACGGGTATTTAGTTCTTCCTAATATATTTGACAACCAATACCCAAATAATTTTCTTATAGCTAAACTATTTTTATTTAAACGATTTATTGCCTTTTGGGATGATTTTACCTTATTTAATATGGATAATGATATTACACGAGCCGTCATTTTGAGATAGTATTGCATTTATAAAATCTCGTCAGGAGGCTTAAGATGCTACTTTAAAGCTCTAGTTATAGATAAAAATAATATCCTTTTTATTTCACAATTTCCAAGTTTTTTCACGTCTGTGTTGTGATGAAATTCGCATGTTAATCGTTGTCCTCTAACGTTGTGCCTCATTTACCTTGTTAATGACTCTTTATCGAGACTGTTTTCTCACGGTAGCACATGTTACCTAAAATTTGAAAGAGTTTCCCAGCTGAAAGTTGTATGTTTAGTGTCTTGGCCCTCAATTTCTCAGTGTCTAGGCTCAGTCAAGTACAATATTTTATAATTATTACTAGCGCAGTTGACCTTCTTTTGTGTGTGTGGTTACCACTACAAATGAAAATAGTCACAAATTATCGTATACAGTTCATTCAGTTTTCCTTCAATCAGCATTTTTTGTTGCTCTCATGCAATACATGTCTACGGAGATGAGGAATGAAGTCATTAATGGTAATTAATTATGTACCCCTGTATTGCAATGGTATCAATACTTTCTCGTATACATTTTTCGGTGAGAGTCAAACGCTCATCAATATTCTTTTTAACGAGGTATCACAGTTTTGAGAGATTTCACCTGAGCAATTGCAGTTAATGGTGTAACACGAATTTCATAATGTGGAAACATTTTTTTTTAATTAAAAGTGTTTCTACTGCCGTTATAAAGGACAATTCATTCGAAGTTTCGCGCTGTTTTCGCTGATCCTCACATCAATTCGAAGTTAAACACATCACATGCCAGCTCACTTTACAAGTCAATCGATTTATTGTTATATGTTTCTTAAATGTGAATTTCTCGCCCCCAGAAATGTCCTGAATTTTGGAAATAACTGGGAGTGTTTGGCAATCAACTTTGAGTCTATTTGTGGAAGTTGTATATTTAGCGAAAGCGACCAAAAATAAGTTTATACAAATCACTCCAGTATAATAACACTGAACTACCTCCATAACGGGTGCTATCAGTCGTAACTAGTTCGTAAGTGGCACTATCTTTTAACCGAGAATTTACGGCAGAGATGAGAAAAATGCAGACACATCGGAAATTAAATATCCAACTTCAGCTCGACTCTCCTTGAACATGATTTTTTTAGACCCGTCTTGAACTGCATAGTTTCTACATCTCAGTACTGTTATGTATTTAATTTTTCTTTATATCTGATAATTAATACCTAAACAATTTTCTTGTAAACGATTTATTGGATTTCGGAGTGATTATTACCTTCGTAAAACAAGCGAACCGTCATACTGCGAGAGTATCCCCTTTTTAAAATTTGATCAGAGAGGCTTAACATGCCACTTTAATGCCAAAGTTATAAAAAAAAAAAAAATATCCGTTTAATCTCTAAATTTCCGTTATTTTTTTTTCTCTAATTTTAGGAAACTCTTTGGGCTCATACCTCCCAAATGCCAGCCGTATTTAACTCTGAATCAGTTTCATCTTACGCTTAGCTTATTTAGCTTAAGTGATTTTTTTTTTTTTTGACAGTATTTTCTCACAATAACAAATGCTATCTAAATTTTAGGAACAATTCGAAGCGTTTCCCAGCTAATTTAGAGTACAATTGAGAAATTTGCATATTTAGTGTTTTCGCCCTCATTCATGCTGTTTCTAAGATCGCACAACTATAATAGTCGGATTATTACGAGCGCGGATACTTTTACCGTAACAAATGAGGTAAGTAACAAATGACCCTCTACCTAACGTAAATATCCAAACATTATCCAGGCGGCTTTAATACAGTTCATTCAGTGCTCCTTCAACTAGCATTTCTTTTTTTAGTTACCATGCATTATATGACTATGGATATGAAGAATAAAGTCATAAATAGTAATTAACTATATACCTCGGAATTGAAATAGTAGTTATACTTTCTCATAAATTTTAGGGAGAGTCCAAAGCTCATCTGTATTTATTCTAACGAGGTATCACAGTTTTGAGAGATTTATACCATAGGATTTGCAGCTAATGGTGTAACACGAATATTCAATGCTTAGTTTTTTTTTTTTTACTTTCAGGCATAAGGCCCGATGTAGTTTTTAACTGCTTCTCGCAGATAAAACGAATACTCATTCGAAGTTCCTTGTTTGTCTCGGTGACTCCCACATCAATTCCAACTTAATGTTCTTAAATACCACAGATTCCCGCTCTCTTTACGTGTCAATCTATATCATATATTTTTTAAAATGTATTTTTCTCGACAGCTTTGTTTTTTAAATAACAGGGAAAGTGTCAATTAATTTCCAGTAACTTGTGAATGTTCCATTTTTCGAGATTTCGACCTAAAGTTTATACAGAAATTACTCTTGAAATAGTTCTGAACTACCCCCACAGCTGATGCTATCAGCTATTGGCACTAATATTTATCCGTGGTCTCGGCGAAGAAACCAAAATAATAATTAAAAAAAAAAAACACTCGGAATTTAAAAGTACAGTTAATCTCAACACTTCAGACACTAAAGTTCAGGTCGACGCCCATGTAACATAATTTTTTTTTAAGCTACGAATATGACGAAGCATGAAATGTTTATGAACTGTATATCTCAGTAGGTTTAGGTATATAGATTTTCCCTAATATCTTATGATCAGTACCTAAACAATTTTCTTGTAAACAGTTTATTGTCTTTCGAAGTTAATTTGCTTAGATATATATTGAAAATGATGTCAAACGAACCGTCATACTGCGAGAATATTCCATTTTAAAAATTTGTTCAGGTGGCTCAAGATGCCACTTTAAGGACCAAGTTATAAAGGAAAAAATGTCCTTTTGATCTCTAAATTTCCAAGTTGTTTTCTCGTCTCTAATCTTAAACTCCTAAAATGCCAGCCTTCCTTACCTGTTAATCGCTTTATTACTTATGTTTTTCCCGAGAAGGTGTTTTCTCACGGTAACAAATGTTTTCGGAATTATAGATACAGTTGGAAGTGTTTCCCAATTAAATGAAAGAACATTTGTGTAAGTTTAATATTTAGTGTTTTCGCCCTCAATTATGCATTTATACCTTCTCGTATAATCCTTTAGGTGACAGTCAAAAGGTCTTCAACATTCTAACGAGGTGTCAAATTGTCTAGTGATTTTACCTAATGAAATGCGAACGTTCCTAGTCCTCAAGTACATTTCCTATGTTTTATTATAGTTATTTTTAAGTGCTGCTACTGCGTATTCGAAGTTTTTCTCTAGTTTAGGAGACCCTTACATCAATTCAAACTAATTGTTCCTAAACACCTCAGGTGCCGCTTTCTTTACATGTCAATTGATTTCTTGTTAAATGTTTCATAAATGTTATTTCCTCACCCTCAGAAACGTCTTTTGCAATTGCAAATAATTGGAAGTGTAAAGGAAGCACTTTGAAGTACAATTGAGGAAGGTGCTTATTTCGCAGTTTTGAGAATAAGTAAGTTTATACGGATATCACTCCAGTAAAACAGTATTGATCTCTCAATGAAGTGGGTGCTATCACCCGTAACTAGTTCACAATTGGCACTAACTTTTATCTGTGAAGTCACGGCTAAGATGAATTTAAAAAAAAAAAAAAAAAAAGGTAAATAGACTCACCGGAAATGAAAAATTGTTAATCTCAACACGGAAAACACAACAGTTTAGTTCCATGCTCTTGCAAATTTAGACCCATAATGAACAATAAATCTCCGTATATAACGATCCAAGTAATGTTTACGAATTGTATATCACATTACGGCTATGTATTTAGTTTCTCCTAACAACTTAATATATCTGACAATCAATACCTAAACTATTTTCTTATACTTATATTATTTTCATTTAAACAATTTATTGCCTCGGGATGATTTTATGGTAAATATGGATAATGATATCACACAAGCCGTCATTCTGTGAAAGAATTCCATTTATAACATTTCATCAGGAGGCATAGCATGCCATTTTAATGCTCTAGTTGTATAGATAAAAATAATATCCCTGTTGCCTCTAAATTTCCAATTTTTTCAGGTCTGTGTTGGGATGAAACCCACCAGTGAATCGTTTTCATCTGACATAGTGCCTCATTTAGCCTTGTTAGTGATTTTTTTTTCGAGACGGTGTTCTCATGGTAGTACATGTTACCTTAATTTTTTTGTATATACAATTGAAATCGTTTCCTAGCTAATTTATAGTACATTTCTGAATGTTGTATATTTAGCAATTTGGCCCTAAATTATTCGATTTTTAGGCTCAGTCAATTACTAAATTCTTGAATTATTACTAGCGCGGTTGCTTTTACCGTAAAAAGCAACTTGACCATTTTTTTGTCTGGTTACCTCTGCAAATTAAGAAAGTCAATTTATCCAATACCTAACCTGAAAATCCAAACAATTTCCAGACGTCATTAATACAGTTCATTCAGTTATCAATCAGCATTTTTTGTAGCTGTGAAGCACTATATGTCTGCTGAGATGGGGAATGAAGTCAAAATGGTAATTAATTATATACCCCTTTATTGCAATAGTATCAATACTTTCTGGTATAATTTTTGGGTGTCAAAAGCTCAATATTCTTTTTAACAAAGTATCACAGTTTTGAGAGATTTCACCTGAGGAATTGCGGTAAATGGGGTAACATAGACTTTCATAATGTAATTTTTTTTCTCTTTAAAATTAAAGTGTTAATACTGCAGATAAAAAGGATTACACAGAAGTTTCTCGCTGTTCTCGGTGATCCCTACATCAATTCCAACTTATTGTTCTTAAACACCTCTCATGCCAGCTTTCTTTACATGTCAATTTAGTTATATTTTTCTTATAGGTGAATTTCTCGCCCCTAGATATATCTTCTGAGTTTTGGAAATAACTGGGTGTTTCGCAATCATTTGTGGTAGTTGTCTATTTTAGCATTTCGACCAAAAACAAGTTTATACAGGAATCACTCCAGTAAAACAGTATTTATCTACCCAAAAAGCGGGTGCTGTTACTTGCTGGTTATTGGAACTCATTTTTATCCTACAATTCTCGGCAGAGGTGAAAAGAATGGTGTTGTTAATCGAAACACTGCAGACACAAGAGTTCTGGTCGACACTCCTGCCACATGATATTTATAGTTCCATCATGATCAATGATGATTTATGAATTATATATCTCAGTACCTATATGTATTTAGTTTTTCCTTATATCTGATAATTAATAACTAAACAACACTCTTGTAAACGCTTTACTGGATTTCGGTGTGATTTTACCTTGGTAAACATGGATAATGATATACACGATCCGTCATACTGCGAAAGTATTCTATTTTTAAAAATTCTTCAGGCAGGCTAAACATGCCACTTTAAAGCCCGAGGAATACAGATAAAATACCCGTTTTACATCTAAATATCGAAATTGTTTTAATGCCTCTAATCATAAGAAACTCTTTGGCCTCGTCCCCTCAATTCCAGCCTTAATTATAATCTCTTTCATCAAACGTACTACAACATTTAGTCTTTTTAGTGATTTTTTTTTTTTTTCAGAGTAGGCAGTTTCTGACTATGACATGCTATCTAAATTTTAGATACAATTGAGAGCGTGTCACAGCTAAATAGAGTACATTTGTTGATAATTCATATTTAATGTTTTCGCCCTCAATTATGGGGTTGTTGGGATCACTCAACTATAAGTCGAATTATTCCTAACGCGGATGCTTTTACCGTAAGAAAACGACCATTTTTTTGTCTAAACACCACTACTGATGAAGAAAGTAACAAATGACCCTCTACCAAACGAAAAACTCCAAAGAAAAGGCGATATTAATGCAGCTCATTCAGTGTTCCTTCAACAAATACTTTTTCTAGCTGTCATGCACTAATGTCTACTGAGATATGAAATAAAAGTCATAAATCGTAATTAATTAGATATCTCGGTATTGCAGTAGTTTCTGTGCTATCTATAAATTTTTGGGTGAGTCAAAAGCTCATTAATATTCCTTCTAACGAAGTACGATAGTTTTGAGAGATTGTACTTAAGGAATTGCGGCTAATGGCATAATACGAACCATTTTTTTCTTTACATTGTCATAAGGTATTGCAGTAGTTTCTGTGCTATCTATAAATTTTTGGGTGAGAGTCAAAAGCTCATTAATATTCCTTCTAACGAGGTACGATAGTTTTGGGAGATTGTACTTAAGGAATTGCGGCTAATGGCATAATACGAACAATTTTTTTTCTTTACATTGTCATAAGGTTCGATGTAATTTTTATTCGACTTGTCTCTCTTCCTTCCGTGACTTACATCAGTTCCAACTAATTGGTCTCAAACACATCATGTCAATCGATGTTTTGTTATATGTTCTTTAAATGCTAATTTCTCGTCCACAGAAATTTCATCATGTTGGAAATAACCGGGACTGTGTCGCAATGTCGAGTAATTTGTGGAAGTTGCATTTATAGCGATTTCGACAAAAATTAAGTTTATACATAAATCACTCTAGTAAAATAATTTCCAACCCCCTACAAAGCGGATGCTATCAACTATTGGCACTACCTTTTATCCGTGAAGTTCCGGCAGAGATGAAAAAAGAAAAAAAAAATCGGAAATTAAAACTTTCGTTAAACTCAGCACTTCAGACACAACAGTTCAGGTCGATGCCCTTGTAACATGAATTTAATAGACCTATCATGAACATTAAACCTGAGAATATGGAGCCAAAAATGTTTAAGAAATGTATATCTCAGTCCGGTTAGGTATACAGCTATTTTTAACATCTGATCAATTTTTTTTTTTTTAATTTATTGCCTGTTAATTTTCTTTTCTATATATTGAAAATGATATCACGCGAACCGTCATACTGCGGGAATACTCCATCCATAAATTTTGATCAGGTTGCTGAAGATGCCACACTAAAGACTAAGTTATAGAGGAAAAGATAATATCCGTTTCCTCTCTAAATTTCCAAGTTGTTTCGCGTCTTTAATGAGACAAAATTTTTTGGGCTTAAACTTTCAAATATCCAGCCTTCTATGCCTTTTGATCTCTTCCATCTTGCGTTTTGCCGTTTTTTTTTTTTCATTTTCTCACAGTAAGAAAAGTCTGAATTTTGAAACAATTAGGGGTGTTTTCCAGTTAATTTATTAACATTTGTCGAAGTACCATATTTAGTGATTTCGGTCTCAATCATGCAGTTTTCAGGATGACTCAGGTGTCAAAGTTTTGAATTATTCCTAAAGCGGACTCATCTTTAAAAAAAAAAAAAAAATACCATTTACGAGAATTTGTCTGGTTTCCACTGGATATGAAATAGTCGCAAATGACCGTCTCCCTATCCTAAAAATATAGTTTCCCGGACACAGTAAATTCAGTGCTACTTCAACCTGCATTTTATGTAGCGATTATGCAGTATATATGTACGTAGATGACGATTAAAAGTATAAATGGTAATTATATCTCGTTCCTTCTATAGTATTTACACCTCGTTGGAAGCTCTAGGTGAGAGCCAAAGGGTCATCGATATTCCTTCTCAGGAGGTATCAAATTGTCGAGAGATTGCGGCAAATCGTGTAAGACGAACTTTCATAGTCTGCAAGTGTGTAAAGGAATCAGTTTTAAGTACATTTGAGGAAGTTGCATATATTGACACAAAGTAAAATTATACGGATATCACTCCAGTAAAACAGTATTGAACTCTCCCCGAAGTGGATGCTATTAGACGGAACTAGTTCACAATTGGCACAACCTTTTGTCTGTGAAATCACGGTTAGCATACATATATATATATATATATATATATATATATATATATATATATATATATATATATATATATATATATATATATATATATATATAGACTAATCGGAAATTAAAAATCAAGTTAATCTCAACACGGAAGACACAAGAGTTCAGTTCGATGCTCTTGCAAATTTAGACCCATAATGAACAATAAAACTACATATATGAGGAACCAAGTAACATTTACGAACTGTATATCTCAGTACGGCTAAATATTTAGGTTTTGCTAATAATATAATATATCTGACAACTAATACCTAAACAATTATACGTAAAATATTTTCATTTAAATGATTTATTGCCTATTGGGATGATTTTACCTTGGTGAAAATGGATAATGATATCACACGAGCCGTCATTCTACGATAATATTCCATTTATAAAAACTTTGTCAGGAGGCCACTTTAAAGCCCTAGTTGTAAAGATGAAAATAATACCCGTTTAATCTCTCAATTTCCAAGTTCTCTCATTTCTGTGTTGAGATGAAACCCACCTGTGAATCGTTTTCATCTGACGTAGTGCCTCATCCAGCCACGTTAGTGATTCTTTTTCGAGACGGTGTTTTCTCACGGTAGCACGTGTTACCAAAAAATTATGTGTATAAAATTGAAAGCGTTTCCTAGCTAATTTATAGTATCTTTGTGAAAGTTGTATGTTTACTGTCTAGGCCCTCCATTTTTCGGTCGCTCTACTCAGTCAAGTACAATATTTTTGAATTATTACTAGCGTGGTTTCTCTTACCGTAACAAAAAAATTCACCATTTTTTTGTCTGGTAACCAAAAAAATTAAGAAAGTCATAAATTATCCTATACCTAACGTAAACATCGAAACAATCTCCAGACGTCATTAATATAGTTCCTTCAATCAGCATTTTTTGTAGCTCTCATGCACTATATGTCTACGGAGATGATGAATGTAATAATAAATGGTAATTAATTATATACATCTTTATTGCAATAGTATCTCGTATACATTTTTGGGCGTCAATATTCTTTTTACCGAGGTATCACAGTTTTGAGAGATTTCACCTGAGAAATTACTGTTAATGGTGTAACAAGAACTTCATAATGTGAAAACTTTTTTTTTTTTAGTTAAAGTGTTTCCACTGGAGATGAAAATGACTATTCATTCGAAGTTTCTCGATGTTCTCGGTGATCCCCGCATCAATTTCAACTTATTCTTAAACACATCACATGCCAGCTCACTTTACATGTCAATCGATTTATTATTATAGTTTTCTTAAATGTGAATTTCTCGCCCCCAGAAATGTCTTCTGAGTTATGGAAATAACTGGGAGTGTTTCACAATCAACTTAGTCTATTTGTGGAAGTTGTATATTTAGCGATTTCGCCCAAAAATAAGTTTATACAGAAATCACACCAGTAAAATACCATTGAACTACCTCCATAACGAGTGCTATCAGTCGTAGCTAGTTCGTAAGCGGAACTACCTTTTAACCGAGAATTCACGGCCGAGATGAAAAAAATGCCGATAGACTCATCGGAAATTAAATAACCAGTTAATTTCAACACTGCAGACACAACACCAGGTCGACGCTCCTTCAACCTGATTTTTTAGACCCATCGAGCAACAATACTGCATGTACGAGGAACCAAGTAATGTTTCTATATCTCAGTACGGTTAGGTATATAGTTTTTCCCAACAGATACCTAAACAGTTATCTTATAAACAGTCTATTGCCTGTCGAAGATAATTTACTTTGATCTATCTAACTATTGCCAGACGCCTTAATCCCGTTCCGGGTGGCCACAAACAAATCGCCTCCACGTCGCCCTGTCCCCCCCCATTTCACTGCCCCTCTCCCAACTCACAGCCCCCTCTCTCATATACCTCTCCACCCCCTCCTTCCATCTCATCCTCGGCCTCCCCCTCCCTCTTCCCCCCTCCACCTCACTCACATACACTCTCTTCGTCAGTCTTTCACCCTCCATCCTCTCCACATGGCCAAACCACCTCAGTGTATTCCTCCTAACGCTTCCTATCACATCCACATCCACACCACAAAGCTCCTTTATATCCTCATTTGTCAGCCTGTCTCTCCATGTGACTCCACAGGCTCCTCTTAAATAACTCATTTCCACTGCTCTCAAGTAACTTTTTCACTTCAATGCTCACTTCCCTGTTTCTTATCACTGCTTTCAAGGAACCAGCAACCTTTCTTCCCTGCTGTACCCTTTCAAGCACTTCACCCCCCAAACTCATCACACTACCCAAGTACTTAAACGTACTTACATTTTCCAATTCCTCACCATCCAACCTCGCTGTACATTCACTGACTTCACCTCTCTCAAAGACCATCACTTTACCCTACATTCACCTTTAGATTCCGTTTCTTACTCTCCCAAACTCATCCACCAAGCCTTCCAGCTCTCCTTCGTCTTTACAACACAGTATCATCTGCAAACAACAGTACATGGAGTCACCAAACACTACCCTCTCTCACCAGGGCCACTCCAACATCCACTACCCTTTCTTGTAACTCTTTTATTACCCCATCCATGTACAGATTGAACAACCATGAAGACATGATACATCCCTGTTTCAACCCAACCTTCAAAGAGAAAAATTCACTCATTTCACCATCCACACGCACCATAGCCTTAGCACCATCATACATACTCTTCACAGCATTCAACAACTTCCCATCTACTCCATATATTCTTAATACTTTAAACAATCCTTGTCTATCCACCCTGTCATATGCTTTCTCCAAATCCATGAAAGCACCATACAACTTCTTTCTCTTCTCTAGAAACTTTTCCACTAACAATGAATATCTGATCTACACAACCTCTTCCCTTCCTAAAGCCTACCTATTCTTCAACTAATTCCTCTGTTCTTTCTCTAACTCTGTCAATAAGTATCATAACATACACTTTTTCTATTATACTAAGAAGACAGATGCCCCTATGATTACCACACACTTCTTTTTCCCTTTTCCTTTGTACAAGGGAATAATTATACCTGATTTCCAATCCTCCGGAACTCTATCTTCCTCCCAGGCCAATCTGCACATTTTCCACATCCATTATAATACTATCTCTCCCCCTTACTTCAGCATTTCACCACACTCTCCTGGGCTTTCCCCAATTTAACTTTCTCATTGCTTCCACAACTTCTATCCTACTGATTTCTTCCTGTCTTCTCACCTCCCTCCTTCTCCCAGCCATTCCCTAGCCACTTATACCCGCATTACTTCCATCCTCTATGTTCAACAATTCCTTAAAGTGTTCTCTCCATCTGCTCACTTTTTCTCCCTTCTCCACTAGTAGTCTACCATTTTTATCTTTAACTCCCCTGCTAACTTCACTTCCACCCTGTCTTATTCTTTTCACCTCTTTCCAGAACATCTTTACACTCAAGTTCCTTCCAAATTCCTCATTCGCTCTCTTCTTACTTTTTCTTACTAATCTTTCCAACTCATTCTTTTTACATATAACTCTCTCTTCCGCCTCTCAACTTCTTCCACCCCCTATTTCTCATCCATTCATTGTATGCTTTCTTCTTTTGTGCCACAGCCTGTCTCATCTCTTAATTCCACCACGCTGTTCCTTGCACACCCCTCCGTCGTCTCTCCATCCCACACACCACATCACATGCTGCACATATTTCTTCTGTAGATATCCTGCAGACACCTTCCACGTCCCCCATCTGCTCCAATTCATATTTGGCCAATCGTTCTTCCATTTCTCATACTCTGCCGTTTTCTCATTTAACCTTTCCACTCTCCTTACAAATACTCCTTCTTCCCGTCCTTCCCTTCTTCTATTTCTCCATCCTAATTGGACCTTGATTCTGGCCACCACCAAGTAGTGGTTAGAAAGTCCACTTCCCCAATCTGTATCAGCTCTTGCATCCATTACAAATTTTCGCATCCTTTCATCCACAGACACATAATCAATCCCCCCCTTCCTTTCATTCAGTTCACCACCCACTCGCCATGTATACCTGTGGATCATTTTGTGCCTGAAAAGGGTATTGGCTATCACCAATCTTCCAGCACAAAAATCCACTAACGCACTGCCATTCTCATCTATCTCAGCAGGCACACCCCACTCACCAACTATTCCATCCACCTTCCCATTCCCTACTTTACCATTCATATCACCGATCAAAAACACTCTCTCCTTCCAAACTTTTCCATGCACACTTCCACATTTGTCCAGAACTCTTCTTTCTGCTTGCACGATCTTGCGTTGGCGCATACACACACACAATCGCCCACGTTTGTATTCCAACTTTCAATCTTACCCACACATTCCTTGACCCAGCTGATCCATACTCTCATGCTCTCCTTCCATCTTTTACTCACAACTATACATACTCCTTTTGTCCTCTCATTCTCACCTACACCTGCACGTATACCCCAACCATACTCCCATTCTCTCACACTCACCTCCATTTCGTTTCAGTTATTCCGCATTCATCAACTTTCGCACCCTCAAGCACCTGGACAATCTCTCTTTCAATTCATCATTCGCTTCCCTTACAATCCAAGTTCCGATTACCACGTCCTTTGTCCGGTCCTTGGTCGTCATCTTTTGGTCAGTTTTTGTCCGAGGCTTATTGTTTGTCTTCTTAGATAGTTGTTTTCCGGGGAGGGGCACTAACCCTCCGGCAATCCTTTTAGTCGCCTTTTACGACAAGCAGGGATACTAGGGGAGTATTCTTGAAAAAAAAAACTCTTCCCCCAGGGGTATGACACTAACCGTCATACTGCGAGAATATTCCATTTTTAAAATTTGATTCGGTGGCTCAAGGTGCCACCTTAAAGACTGAGTTATAGAGGAAAACATTTAATATCCGTTTGATCTCTAAATATCCTTGTTTTCACGTCTCTGAAAAAAGAAAAAACTCTTTGGGCTGAAACTCCCAAAATTCCAGTCTTATTTGCATTTTGATCGCTTTCATCTTACGTTTTGCCTCATTTTTTTTTTTTTATCACCTCTAGAAATATTTTCTGTATTTACATAGAATTAATAGTGTTTCCCAGCAAATTTAAAGACATTTGTGGTTGTAGCATATTTAGTGTTTTCGGCTTAATTCAAGCAGTTTTTATTTCTTTTCACGACTCTAATGAGACAAAACTCTTAGGGCTTATACTCAAAAAATTTCAGCTTTTTCCTTTTGATCGCTTTCGTCTTACTTTATCTTCATTAGGCAAGTTATTGAAAAATTTTTTTGCCATTCGCTCACCGTAAGAAATATCTGAATTTTGGTACAATTGGGAGTATTTCCCAGCAAATTTAAAAAACATTTGTCGAAGTACCATACTTAGTGATCTCGCCCTCAATCATCATGAATCAGTTATCATAGTTTTGAATTATTCCTAAAGCGGACGCTTTTATCAACAATAAATACTTGACTATTTACGACTATTTGAAGTTACCATTGGATACGAAAAAATCACAAATGACCGTCTTCCTAACCTGAAAAACCAATCTCTAGGTAACATTATTATAATAAATTCAGTGTTCCATCAACCTGCATTTTCTGTAGCGATTATGCAGTATATGTGTACGGAGATGACAATTAAAAGTGTAAATGGTAATTAATTACATCTCGTTCCTGGTATAGTATTTACAGATTCTTGTATAAACCGTTAGGTGAGAGTTAAAAGGTCATCAACATTCTATCTCACTAGGTATCAATTTGCGAGAGAGTTTACCCAAGGAATTGCGGCTAAAGTGTAACACGATCTTTCATAGTCTGCAAGTACTTTTTCATGTTTTACTCTAGTCGGTTATTTTTGTTTCTACTGCATATAGAAAAGAATACTTGTTTGTAGTTTCTCGTATGTTTAGGAGACCCCTACATCAATTCAAGCTTATTTTTCATATACACTTCAGGTTCTGATCTCTTTACATGCCGGTTGATTTCTTGTAAAATCTTTCTCAAATGTTATTTCCTCACCCTCAGAAACGTCTTTTGAGATATGCAAATAATTATAAGGGTAAAGAATCAGTTTTAAGTACATCTGAGGAAGCTGCATATTTAGCAATTTTGTCCAAAAGTAAGTTTATACGGTAGAACAGTATTGATCTCTCCCCGATGTGGATGCTCTCAGCCGTAACTAGTTCACAATTGGCACAAACTGTCACGCCTAGCATGAATTAAAAAAAAAAAAAAAAAAAAAAAGCCAATAGACTCATCTGAAATTAAAATTCAAGTTTTTCTCAAAACGGTAGACATAACCGATCAGTTCGATGCTCTGGCAAATTTAGACTCATGAACAATGAAACTTCGTATATGAAGAACCAAGTAATGATTACGAATTATATATCTCAGTACGGCTATGTATTTTATTTTTACCTAATAATATAATATATCTGACAATCAATACCTTAACTATTTTCTTATACCTAAACTTTTTTCATTTAAACGATTTATTGCCTCGGGATGATTTTACCTTGGTAAATATGGATAATATCACACGAGCAGTTATTCTATGAAACTATTCCATGTATAAAATCTCGTCGGGAGGCTTAAGTTGCCACTTTAGAGCTCTAGTTTTACAGATAAAATTAGTATCCGTTTTATCTCAATTTTCAAGTTTTTTCACGTCTGTGTTGGGATGAATCCCACCTGTGAATCGTTTTCATCTGACGTCGTGCCTCATTTAGCCTTTTTAGTGATTCTTTTTCGAGACGGTGTTGCCTAAATTTTTATGTATATACAATTGAAATCGTTTCCCAGCTCATTTATGAAAGTTGTATATTTAGTGTCTTGGCCCCCAATTTATCGATTTTTAGGCTCATTTAAGTACAATATTTTTGAATTATTACTAGCGCGGTTCCTTCTACCGTAACAAACAACTTATTTTTTTCTCTAGTTTCCACAACAAATGAAGAGTCACAAAATATTCTAAACCTACCTTAAAAATCCAAACAATCTCCAGACGTCATTAACAGTTCATTCAGTTTTCCATCAACCATCATTTTTTTTTAGCTCATGCATTATATGTCAACGGAGATGAGGAATGAAGTCATTAATGTTAATTAATTCGATTCCTCTCTATTGCAATGGTATCAATACTTTCTCGTATACATTTTTGGGTGTCAAACACTAATCAATATTCTTTTTAATGAGGTATGACACTTTTGAGAGATTTCACCTGAGGAATGGCAGTTAATGGCATAACAAGAGCTTTCAAAATGTGGATTTTTTTTTTTTTTTTTAATTAAAAGTGTTTCTACTGCAGATAAAAAAAAAAATATTCATTCGAAGTTTCTCTCTCTTATCTGTGATCCCCACACCAATTCCACCATATTGTTCTTAACCCACGAACGCATAGGGCCCAATTAAATGGGCGGAAATTTTACTTTTTAGAAACTAATTTTATCTAAGTTTACCAGAGAATTTACGTTCTTCTTGTTGCAGGATGTAAAGAAAATGTAACTTTTCTCAGCTGATGATTCATATTCTAACTCACTTTGTAAACAACAAGTAAATGAAGGAAGGAAGGAGAGCTACTTCATTGCTTCTACCAAAATCTCTGGACATAAGTAAGTTAATGTCTATACATTGGCTGCATATGGAACTTCTAATAGTGAGTGATGGTAAAAATGACACATAAAGACTTGTTTTAATGTGTGAAATTATTGATTTGAGGGAAAACCACAGTCACTTTTATTATCAGTGAAAATATGATGCCAATTTAAATGGGCTCTATGGAGCTCAGTCAGGGCACTGCTGCCTAAGAAGAGTACTTGAATCAAAATACTTGTTCACTTTTAATGCTTGTGTTACTTTATTTTGATTATATCTGATATATTCTTATCCCCAAGGGTCAATATGTGTACCGATGTACCGATGACCCATACGGGTAACCTACGTTTCGGGCAGCGCTTAGTCAGACCCCTCACCCACAACCCTACCCGCATGGGAGACCCTTCCAGATGTCGTTACATCCACGGGCAGGCTTGTGGGATCACAGGGGCACGCAAGCCCCCCCACCACGACAAGGTGGCTGCCCACGGGGGGGATATGTCTACGGAGATGACGATTAAAAGTATAAATGGTAATAAATTACATCTCGTTCCTGCTATAATATTTATACCTTCTCGTATAATCCTTTCCGTGAGAGCCAAAAGGTCATCAACATTCCTTCGCTCTAGGTATCAAATTGTCGAGAGATTTTATCTAAGGAATTGCGGCTAATGGTGTAACACGAACTTTAATAGTCCACAAGTAGTTTTTCTTATGTTTTACTTTAGTCATATGAATCGATGTTATTTTTAAGTGCTTTTACTGCATATAAAAACTAATGCTCATTCGAAGTTTCTCGCTTGTTTAGGAGACCCCTACATCAATTCAAACTTATTGTTCCTAAACACCTCAGGTGCCGCTCTCTTTACATGTCAATTGATTTCTTGTTAAATGTCTCCTAAATGTTATTTCCTCACCTTCAGAAACGTCTTCTGAGATTTGCAAATAATTGGAAGTGTAAAGGAATAATTTTCAAGTACATTTGAGGAAAATGCATCTTTAGCAATTTTGACGAAACTAAGTTATACAGTATTGATCTCCCCCCGAAGTGTATGCTATCATCCGTAACTAGTTCACCTTTTTTCCGTGAAGTCACGGCTAAGATGAATTAAAAAAAAAAAAAAAAGCGAATAGACTCATTGGAAATTAAAAAATTGTTAATTTCAACACGGAAGACACAACCGTTTAGTTCGATGCTCTTGCAACATGATTTTTTTAGACCCCTCATGAACAATAAATCTCCGAATATGAGGAACCAAGAAATGTTTACGAATTGTATATCTCAGCACGGCTATGTATTCTTTTTTTTTCTAATAATATAATATACCTGTATCTGTCAATCAATACCTAAACTATTTCCATTTAAATGATTTATTGCCTCTCGGAGTGATTTTACCTTGGTAAATTTGGATAATGATATCACACGAGTCGTCATTCTGTGAAAGTATTCTATTTTTAAAATTTCATCAAGAGGCTTAACATGCAACTTTAAAGCTCTAGTTGTACGGATAAAAATAATATCCGTTTTATCTCTAAATTTCCAAGTATTTTCACGTGTCTGTTGGGATGAAACCCACCTGTGAATCGTTTTCATCAGACGTCGTGCCTCATTTAGCTTTGTTAGTGATTCTTTCTCGAGCCAGTGGTCTCTCATGGTATCAAAGGTTACCTAAATTTTAAGTAATTACAACTAAAGGCGTTTCCCAGCTAATTTAGAGTACATTTTAAAAGTTGTCTATTTAGTGTTTTCGTCCTCAATTATTCGTTTTTTAGGCTCAGTCATGTATAATATTTTTTAATTATTACTAGCGCGGTTGCTTTTACCGCAACAAACAACTTGACCATTTTTTTGTCTCGTCAGCACTACAAATGAAGAAAGTTAAAAATTATCCCATACCTAACAAAAATCAAAACAATCTCCTGCTCTAATAAATACAGTTCATTCAGTTTTCCTTCATTCAGCAATTTTTGAAGCTGTCATGCACTATATGTCCACGAAGATGAGGAATGGGGTCATAAATGGTAATTAATTATATACCACTGTATTGCAATATGAATACTTTCTCTGTGTTTATAATATGGAGTCCTGACATTGCAATAGTATTAATACTTTCTCGTATACATTTTTGGCTGAGAGTCAAAAGCTCATCAATATTCTTTTTAACGAGGTATCACGGTTTTGAGAGATTTCACCTGAGTAATTAAGGTTAATGGTGTAACACGAACATTCATAGTATGTAAGTATATTGACAATAAGACATAATACATTACAGGTCTTTCAGTTTCGTGCCTTTCTATTATGTTGTGGTTAACAGTACAGTATTGCACATTAAATGCCTTTATAAACATACTCCTACTGGTTCTGATTGTTCATAAAAACGATCATGACACACTATAGCACCACCAGCTTTGGCCGTTCCACATCTATGCAACAACGGTTACACTGGGGTTGGGGGAGGGGCGGTGGATGTGGGGTGTTCGATCGCCTGGCCGCTCACTGGCCGCGACTCCGGCTGCTTGGGGGGAAAGATTAGTGCTTTCGGGTGTACATTGTTAGAATTCCTTATTGTCATATAGTCATTAACATGATTATTTGTTATGCATTATAATATAAAAAATGAAGTTATCTTCTGGTATTGCGAATTAAACACCATGCTAAACTCCCTAACTGGCTACATTCCGCTACACAACACGCTGATTGGTAGTTTGGGTATGCACCACTGCAGAGGCAAACTCCTCGGTGAGGAGTTTGACTTTCCAACAGAGGAATCTCAAACCCCTTTGACTTTACGAGGCGCTACAAAAAACGCATTTAGTTTATACGGATACCACTCCAGTAAAACAGTATTAATCTCTCCCCGAAGTGGATGCTATCAGCCGTAACTAGTTCACAATTGGCACAACCGTGAAATCACGGCTAGCATGAATTAAAAAAAAAAAAAAAAAGCCAATAGACTCATTGAAAATTAATAATTTAATCTCAACACGGAAGAAACAACCGTTCAGTTCAATGCTCTTGCAAATTTAGACCCATCATGAACAATCAAACTCCGTATATAAGGAACCAACTAATGTTTACAAATTGTATATCTCAGTACGGGTATTTAGTTCTTCCTAATATATTTGACAACCAATACCCAAATAATTTTCTTATAGCTAAACTATTTTTATTTAAACGATTTATTGCCTTTTGGGATGATTTTACCTTATTTAATATGGATAATGATATTACACGAGCCGTCATTTTGAGATAGTATTGCATTTATAAAATCTCGTCAGGAGGCTTAAGATGCTACTTTAAAGCTCTAGTTATAGATAAAAATAATATCCTTTTTATTTCACAATTTCCAAGTTTTTTCACGTCTGTGTTGTGATGAAATTCGCATGTTAATCGTTGTCCTCTAACGTTGTGCCTCATTTACCTTGTTAATGACTCTTTATCGAGACTGTTTTCTCACGGTAGCACATGTTACCTAAAATTTGAAAGAGTTTCCCAGCTGAAAGTTGTATGTTTAGTGTCTTGGCCCTCAATTTCTCAGTGTCTAGGCTCAGTCAAGTACAATATTTTATAATTATTACTAGCGCAGTTGACCTTCTTTTGTGTGTGTGGTTACCACTACAAATGAAAATAGTCACAAATTATCGTATACAGTTCATTCAGTTTTCCTTCAATCAGCATTTTTTGTTGCTCTCATGCAATACATGTCTACGGAGATGAGGAATGAAGTCATTAATGGTAATTAATTATGTACCCCTGTATTGCAATGGTATCAATACTTTCTCGTATACATTTTTCGGTGAGAGTCAAACGCTCATCAATATTCTTTTTAACGAGGTATCACAGTTTTGAGAGATTTCACCTGAGCAATTGCAGTTAATGGTGTAACACGAATTTCATAATGTGGAAACATTTTTTTTTAATTAAAAGTGTTTCTACTGCCGTTATAAAGGACAATTCATTCGAAGTTTCGCGCTGTTTTCGCTGATCCTCACATCAATTCGAAGTTAAACACATCACATGCCAGCTCACTTTACAAGTCAATCGATTTATTGTTATATGTTTCTTAAATGTGAATTTCTCGCCCCCAGAAATGTCCTGAATTTTGGAAATAACTGGGAGTGTTTGGCAATCAACTTTGAGTCTATTTGTGGAAGTTGTATATTTAGCGAAAGCGACCAAAAATAAGTTTATACAAATCACTCCAGTATAATAACACTGAACTACCTCCATAACGGGTGCTATCAGTCGTAACTAGTTCGTAAGTGGCACTATCTTTTAACCGAGAATTTACGGCAGAGATGAGAAAAATGCAGACACATCGGAAATTAAATATCCAACTTCAGCTCGACTCTCCTTGAACATGATTTTTTTAGACCCGTCTTGAACTGCATAGTTTCTACATCTCAGTACTGTTATGTATTTAATTTTTCTTTATATCTGATAATTAATACCTAAACAATTTTCTTGTAAACGATTTATTGGATTTCGGAGTGATTATTACCTTCGTAAAACAAGCGAACCGTCATACTGCGAGAGTATCCCCTTTTTAAAATTTGATCAGAGAGGCTTAACATGCCACTTTAATGCCAAAGTTATAAAAAAAAAAAAAAATATCCGTTTAATCTCTAAATTTCCGTTATTTTTTTTTCTCTAATTTTAGGAAACTCTTTGGGCTCATACCTCCCAAATGCCAGCCGTATTTAACTCTGAATCAGTTTCATCTTACGCTTAGCTTATTTAGCTTAAGTGATTTTTTTTTTTTGACAGTATTTTCTCACAATAACAAATGCTATCTAAATTTTAGGAACAATTCGAAGCGTTTCCCAGCTAATTTAGAGTACAATTGAGAAATTTGCATATTTAGTGTTTTCGCCCTCATTCATGCTGTTTCTAAGATCGCACAACTATAATAGTCGGATTATTACGAGCGCGGATACTTTTACCGTAACAAATGAGGTAAGTAACAAATGACCCTCTACCTAACGTAAATATCCAAACATTATCCAGGCGGCTTTAATACAGTTCATTCAGTGCTCCTTCAACTAGCATTTCTTTTTTTAGTTACCATGCATTATATGACTATGGATATGAAGAATAAAGTCATAAATAGTAATTAACTATATACCTCGGAATTGAAATAGTAGTTATACTTTCTCATAAATTTTAGGGAGAGTCAAAAGCTCATCTGTATTTATTCTAACGAGGTATCACAGTTTTGAGAGATTTATACCATAGGATTTGCAGCTAATGGTGTAACACGAATATTCAATGCTTAGTTTTTTTTTTTTTTTTTTTTTTTTTTTTACTTTCAGGCATAAGGCCCGATGTAGTTTTTAACTGCTTCTCGCAGATAAAACGAATACTCATTCGAAGTTCCTTGTTTGTCTCGGTGACTCCCACATCAATTCCAACTTAATGTTCTTAAATACCACAGATTCCCGCTCTCTTTACGTGTCAATCTATATCATATATTTTTTAAAATGTATTTTTCTCGACAGCTTTGTTTTTTAAATAACAGGGAAAGTGTCAATTAATTTCCAGTAACTTGTGAATGTTCCATTTTTCGAGATTTCGACCTAAAGTTTATACAGAAATTACTCTTGAAATAGTTCTGAACTACCCCCACAGCTGATGCTATCAGCTATTGGCACTAATATTTATCCGTGGTCTCGGCGAAGAAACCAAAATAATAATTAAAAAAAAAAAAAACACTCGGAATTTAAAAGTACAGTTAATCTCAACACTTCAGACACTAAAGTTCAGGTCGACGCCCATGTAACATAATTTTTTTTTAAGCTACGAATATGACGAAGCATGAAATGTTTATGAACTGTATATCTCAGTAGGTTTAGGTATATAGATTTTCCCTAATATCTTATGATCAGTACCTAAACAATTTTCTTGTAAACAGTTTATTGTCTTTCGAAGTTAATTTGCTTAGATATATATTGAAAATGATGTCAAACGAACCGTCATACTGCGAGAATATTCCATTTTAAAAATTTGTTCAGGTGGCTCAAGATGCCACTTTAAGGACCAAGTTATAAAGGAAAAAATGTCCTTTTGATCTCTAAATTTCCAAGTTGTTTTCTCGTCTCTAATCTTAAACTCCTAAAATGCCAGCCTTCCTTACCTGTTAATCGCTTTATTACTTATGTTTTTCCCGAGAAGGTGTTTTCTCACGGTAACAAATGTTTTCGGAATTATAGATACAGTTGGAAGTGTTTCCCAATTAAATGAAAGAACATTTAAGTTTAATATTTAGTGTTTTCGCCCTCAATTATGCATTTATACCTTCTCGTATAATCCTTTAGGTGACAGTCAAAAGGTCTTCAACATTCTAACGAGGTGTCAAATTGTCTAGTGATTTTACCTAATGAAATGCGAACGTTCCTAGTCCTCAAGTACATTTCCTATGTTTTATTATAGTTATTTTTAAGTGCTGCTACTGCGTATTCGAAGTTTTTCTCTAGTTTAGGAGACCCTTACATCAATTCAAACTAATTGTTCCTAAACACCTCAGGTGCCGCTTTCTTTACATGTCAATTGATTTCTTGTTAAATGTTTCATAAATGTTATTTCCTCACCCTCAGAAACGTCTTTTGCAATTGCAAATAATTGGAAGTGTAAAGGAAGCACTTTGAAGTACAATTGAGGAAGGTGCTTATTTCGCAGTTTTGAGAATAAGTAAGTTTATACGGATATCACTCCAGTAAAACAGTATTGATCTCTCAATGAAGTGGGTGCTATCACCCGTAACTAGTTCACAATTGGCACTAACTTTTATCTGTGAAGTCACGGCTAAGATGAATTTAAAAAAAAAAAAGAAAAAGGTAAATAGACTCACCGGAAATGAAAAATTGTTAATCTCAACACGGAAAACACAACAGTTTAGTTCCATGCTCTTGCAAATTTAGACCCATAATGAACAATAAATCTCCGTATATAACGATCCAAGTAATGTTTACGAATTGTATATCACATTACGGCTATGTATTTAGTTTCTCCTAACAACTTAATATATCTGACAATCAATACCTAAACTATTTTCTTATATTATTTTCATTTAAACAATTTATTGCCTCGGGATGATTTTATGGTAAATATGGATAATGATATCACACAAGCCGTCATTCTGTGAAAGAATTCCATTTATAACATTTCATCAGGAGGCATAGCATGCCATTTTAATGCTCTAGTTGTATAGATAAAAATAATATCCCTGTTGCCTCTAAATTTCCAATTTTTTTCAGGTCTGTGTTGGGATGAAACCCACCAGTGAATCGTTTTCATCTGACATAGTGCCTCATTTAGCCTTGTTAGTGATTTTTTTTTCGAGACGGTGTTCTCATGGTAGTACAGCTCCGGACAGATGAAACGGCTACACCCCATCCACCAGCGACTTGGTTTGGGTCTCAGTGGTTCTGGTAACAGTTGCAGGTGGAGGAGGGGGGATGTGGGAGGGTGAGGAGGGGAGAAATGTGGGCGGAGTTATATAGGGGGTAGTGTGGGAGGGTGAAGAAGCAGCACAGTCTGGCTGGTGGGAGGGGGAGACGAATGGTTGGGTAGCGGAGACGAGAGTCTGATGGAGGGTAAGACAGGTGAGTGTGATTAGATGAAAAGAAATTACAAAAAATGAATTATTATAATATCTGCTGCATATATTGCATTTTATCTACTAAATAAAAACACTGTCTATTATTCACCACCGTATTTGGGTATCCTACTCATTATTATTATCCTTTGGATATTAGGCAATAAATAAAGATATTGGACGGTCTTTCGGACCCGAACCAATTTTTTCATAACTTTTTTCTTCAGCTATTTCCGTATTCCTATTATCCCTCGTGCTTGAAGTCCCCCTTTTTATCACTTTCTCCTACGCCCTACATTTTTTTTAGGCATAAGGCAGTTTAACTTTCTCTTTAAATAACCATATTTGTCAACAAATATTCCTTTCATTAATCTATTTAATTACCTGTTTTCTTTCAATATGCATTTGTCTAATAATGGGTGTTACACCTTAATTGGCGCCGGTATTTGACGTTGTGAATAAATTTGGTCTAAATTTACGTATATATTGCAGTCTCTCTCAAGTAGGCTGGCAACCTTACACATCCTCCCCCCTGCTTTCTCCTTCTCTCGCTACCCGTTCCCTCCTTTCCTTTTGTAGTACTGTTTATCTATTCTTTCTCATATTTTTAACCTCATTCCTTCTTACAAACTTTTAGTGCCATAGGAATTTCTCCCTTATCACCTACAGTCCTACTACATGAAAGTGGAAAAAACTGCCATCGGGAAAAGAATAACTGGAAATTTATGGCGAAGGTTACGATATTAGTTATTTAGAATGAAAGTGTTGGCAGATACGCATTCTTGACGTGATTATCGCAGCCACAGCATTTCGCCTTCATAAAACAGAAGGACTATAGGTTTCATGCATTACCTCCTTACGTCCAGCATTACTGTGCAGAACGCCATGTATAACATATTAAGGACCACAAGGACAGTACTGGTAGTCATCGTGATTCTCATGAATCTCTCCATAGGCTATTGAAAACAGTGCTTTATGCTCAACTTCAGAATTATGTTCTCATCATGGCAATGATAGGCAAAGATAATGGAAACAATATATACAACCAAATTATCATTTATTATACAACAAAGCTCAAACTGCCTCCGTGCTACCTGAAAAAAATTAAATACCTTCTCATATATATATATATATATATATATATATATATATATATATATATATATATATATATATATATATATATATATATATATATATATATATATATATATATATGCTCTACACTTATGAAATTTAACATCGAGTAACCCTATATGCCCAAAGTAATTTCCTCTGCATGGACTGACGTTGTAACGAAACTGGTTGTCCCCCTGCAGTAATTATTAATATATTTTTATGGTCATGTATGACTGAATAGTTTAGTTTATACAAGCGAAAACCTCAGAAATAATACTCACCGAGTATTATTCCTTCTCCAGCAGTTGCGCCTTCAGTGACACACTTCCAAAAATCCTCTGGCTTGTCAACATAACGTTTGCTAGGGTCCTGTGATGCAACCCTGCTTCGTGCAATACTCTTCTCATAGTCTTTTCGCTGATATCATGGTCTGTGCATCGGCTTCTGTGGCGTGTAGTGCAACATGGTGGTTTCCGTGTGGTAGGTTGCCATGCTAGTTAGTGTCCTCTGCTTTACCCAACACAATAAATTTTAGATCAAACAGTGTTGTCCATGGTTATTAATATATATATATATATATATATATATATATATATATATATATATATATATATATATATATATATATATATATATATATGTATATATATATATATATATATATATATATATATATATATATATATATATATATATATATATATATAGTATCATGTATTTAATTTCTTCGGGTTACATGTGATTGTGTGAGTTGGTTACACCCTTGAGACTGCAGCACGGAGGCAGTTTGAGCTTTGTTGTATATTAAATGATAATTTGGTTGTATATATTGTTTTTATTATCTTTGCCTATCATTGCCATGATGAGAACATAATTCTGAAGTTGAGCATAAAGCACTGTTTTCAATAGCCTATGGAGAGATTCATGAGAATCACGATGACTACCAGTACTGTCCTTGTGGTCCTTAATATGTTATACATGGCGTTCTGCACAGTAATGCTGGACGTAAGGAGGTAATGCATGAAGCCTATAGTCCTTCTGTTTTATGAAGGCGAAATGCTGTGGCTGCGATAATCACGTCAAGAATGCATATCTGCCAACACTTTCATTCTAAATAACTAATATCGTAACCTTCGCCATAAATTTCCAGTTATTCTTTTCCCGATGGCAGTTTTTTCCACTTTCATGTAGTAGGACTGTAGGTGATAAGGGAGAAATTCCTATGGCACTAAAAGTTTGTAAGAAGGAATGAGGTTAAAAATATGAGAAAGAAAAGATAAACAGTACCACAAAAGGAAAGGAGGGAACGGGTAGCGAGAGAAGGAGAAAGCAGGGGGGAGGATGTGTGAGGTTGCCAGCCTACTTGAGAGAGACTGCAATATATGCGTAAATTTAGACCAAATTTATTCACAACGTCAAATACCGGCGCCAATTAAGGTGTAACACCCATTATTAGACAAATGCATATTGAAAGAAAACAGGTAATTAAATAGATTAATGAAAGGAATATTTGTTGACAAATATGGTTATTTAAAGAGAAAGTTAAACTGCCTTATGCCTAAAAAAAAAATGTAGGGCGTAGGAGAAAGTGATAAAAAGGGGGACTTCAAGCACGAGGGATAATAGGAATACGGAAATAGCTGAAGAAAAAAGTTAGGAAAAAATTGGTTCGGGTCCGAAAGACCGTCCAATATCTTTATTTATTGCCTAATATCCAAAGGATAATAATAATGAGTAGGATACCCAAATACGGTGGTGAATAATAGACAGTGTTTTTATTTAGTAGATAAAATGCAATATATGCAGCAGATATTATAATAATTCATTTTTTGTAATTTCTTTTCATCTAATCACACTCA
Organism: Coenobita brevimanus; assembly: GCF_032717465.1. Classification (NCBI taxonomy): domain Eukaryota; kingdom Metazoa; phylum Arthropoda; class Malacostraca; order Decapoda; family Coenobitidae; genus Coenobita; species Coenobita brevimanus. The sequence continues at coordinate 21,853,213 of NC_137063.1, read as the reverse complement.
CCTGTCTTACCCTCCATCAGACTCTCGTCTCCGCTACCCAACCATTCGTCTCCCCCTCCCACCAGCCAGACTTTGCTGCTTCTTCACCCTCCCACACTACCCCCTATATAACTCCGCCCACATTTCTCCCCTCCTCACCCTCCCACATCCCCCCTCCTCCACCTGCAACTGTTACCAGAACCACTGAGACCCAAACCAAGTCGCTGGTGGATGGGGTGTAGCCGTTTCATCTGTCCGGAGCTGTACATGTTACCTTAATTTTTTTGTATATACAATTGAAATCGTTTCCTAGCTAATTTATAGTACATTTCTGAATGTTGTATATTTAGCAATTTGGCCCTAAATTATTCGATTTTTAGGCTCAGTCAATTACTAAATTCTTGAATTATTACTAGCGCGGTTGCTTTTACCGTAAAAAGCAACTTGACCATTTTTTTGTCTGGTTACCTCTGCAAATTAAGAAAGTCAATTTATCCTATACCTAACCTGAAAATCCAAACAATTTCCAGACGTCATTAATACAGTTCATTCAGTTATCAATCAGCATTTTTTGTAGCTGTGAAGCACTATATGTCTGCTGAGATGGGGAATGAAGTCAAAATGGTAATTAATTATATACCCCTTTATTGCAATAGTATCAATACTTTCTGGTATAATTTTTGGGTGTCAAAAGCTCAATATTCTTTTTAACAAAGTATCACAGTTTTGAGAGATTTCACCTGAGGAATTGCGGTTAATGGTGTAACATGGACTTTCATAATGTAATTTTTTTTCTCTTTAAATTTAAAGTGTTAATACTGCAGATAAAAAGGATTACACAGAAGTTTCTCGCTGTTCTCGGTGATCCCTACATCAATTCCAACTTATTGTTCTTAAACACCTCTCATGCCAGCTTTCTTTACATGTCAATTTAGTTGTATTTTTCTTATAGGTGAATTTCTCGCCCCTAGATATATCTTCTGAGTTTTGGAAATAACTGGGTGTTTCGCAGTCATTTGTGGTAGTTGTATATTTTAGCATTTCGACCAAAAACAAGTTTATACAGGAATCACTCCAGTAAAACAGTATTTATCTACCCAAAAGCGGGTGCTGTTACTTGCTGGTTATTGGAACTCATTTTTATCCTACAATTCACGGCAGAGGTGAAAAGAATGGTGTTGTTAATCGAAACACTGCAGACACAAGAGTTCTGGTCGACACTCCTGCCACATGATATTTATAGTTCCATCATGATCAATGATGATTTATGAATTATATATCTCAGTACCTATATGTATTTAGTTTTTCCTTATATCTGATAATTAATAACTAAACAACACTCTTGTAAACGCTTTACTGGATTTCGGTGTGATTTTACCTTGGTAAACATGGATAATGATATACACGATCCGTCATACTGCGAAAGTATTCTATTTTTAAAAATTCTTCAGGCAGGCTAAACATGCCACTTTAAAGCCCGAGGAATACAGATAAAATACCCGTTTTACATCTAAATATCCAAATTGTTTTAATGCCTCTAATCATAAGAAACTCTTTGGCCTCGTCCCCTCAATTCCAGCCTTAATTATAATCTCTTTCATCATACGTACTACCACATTTAGTCTTTTTAGTGATTTTTTTTTTTCAGAGTAGGCAGATTCTGACTATGACATGCTATCTAAATTTTAGATACAATTGAGAGCGTGTCACAGCTAAATAGAGTACATTTGTTGATAATTCATATTTAATGTTTTCGCCCTCAATTATGGGGTTGTTGGGATCACTCAACTATAAGTCGAATTATTCCTAACGCGGATGCTTTTACCGTAAGAAAACGACCATTTTTTTGTCTAAACACCACTACTGATGAAGAAAGTAACAAATGACCCTCTACCAAACGAAAAACTCCAAAGAAAAGGCGATATTAATGCAGCTCATTCAGTGTTCCTTCAACAAATACTTTTTCTAGCTGTCATGCACTAATGTCTACTGAGATATGAAATAAAAGTCATAAATCGTAATTAATTAGATATCTCGGTATTGCAATAGTTTCTGTGCTATCTATAAATTTTTGGGTGAGTCAAAAGCTCATTAATATTCCTTCTAACGAAGTACGATAGTTTTGAGAGATTGTACTTAAGGAATTGCGGCTAATGGCATAATACGAACCATTTTTTTCTTTACATTGTCATAAGGTATTGCAGTAGTTTCTGTGCTATCTATAAATTTTTGGATGAGAGTCAAAAGCTCATTAATATTCCTTCTAACGAGGTACGATAGTTTTGGGAGATTGTACTTAAGGAATTGCGGCTAATGGCATAATACGAACAATTTTTTTTCTTTACATTGTCATAAGGTTCGATGTAATTTTTATTCGACCTGTCTCTCTTCCTTCCGTGACTTACATCAGTTCCAACTAATTGGTCTCAAACACATCATGTCAATCGATGTTTTGTTATATGTTCCTTAAATGCTAATTTCTCGTCCACAGAAATTTCATCATGTTGGAAATAACCGGGACTGTGTCGCAATGTCGAGTAATTTGTAGAAGTTGCATTTATAGCGATTTCGGCAAAAATTAAGTTTATACATAAATCACTCTAGTAAAATAATTTCCAACCCCCTACAAAGCGGATGCTATCAACTATTGGCACTACCTTTTATCCGTGAAGTTCCGGCAGAGATGAAAAAAGAAAAAAAAAAAAAGATCGGAAATTAAAACTTTCGTTAAACTCAGCACTTCAGACACAACAGTTCAGGTCGATGCCCTTGTAACATGAATTTAATAGACCTATCATGAACATTAAACCTGAGAATATGGAGCCAAAAATGTTTAAGAAATGTATATCTCAGTCCGGTTAGGTATACAGCTATTTTTGACATCTGATCAATTTTTTTTTTTTAATTTATTGCCTGTTAATTTTCTTTTATATATATTGAAAATGATATCACGCGAACCGTCATACTGCGGGAATACTCCATCCATAAAATTTGATCAGGTTGCTGAAGATGCCACACTAAAGACCAAGTTATAGAGGAAAAGATAATATCCGTTTCTCTCTAAATTTCCAAGTTGTTTCGCGTCTTTAATGACAAAATTCTTTGGGCTTAAACTTTCAAATATCCAGCCTTCTATGCCTTTTGATCTCTTCCATCTTGCGTTTTGCCCCATTTAGCATTGTTACTGAATTTTTTTTTTTTTGTCCTTTTCTCACAGTAAGAAAAGTCTGAATTTTGAAACAATTAGGGGTGTTTCCCAGTAAATTTATTAACATTTGTCGAAGTACCATATTTAGTGTTTTCGGTCTCAATCATGCAGTTTTCAGGATGACTCAGGTGTCAAAGTTTTGGATTATTCCTAAAGCGGACTCATCTTAAAAAAAAAAAAAAAAATACCATTTACGAGAATTTGTCTGGTTTCCACTGGATATGAAAAAGTCGCAAATGACCGTCTTCCTATCCTAAAAATCTAGTTTCCCGGACACAGTAAATTCAGTGCTACTTCAACCTGCATTTTATGTAGCGATTATGCAGTATATATGTACGTAGATGACGATTAAAAGTATAAATGGTAATTATATCTCGTTCCTTCTATAGTATTTACACCTCGTAGGAAGCTCTAGGTGAGAGCCAAAGGGTCATCGATATTCCTTCACAGGAGGTATCAAATTGTCGAGAGATTGCGGCAAATCGTGTAAGACGAACTTTCATAGTCTGCAACTGTGTAAAGGAATCAGTTTTAAGTACATTTGAGGAAGTTGCATATATTGACACAAAGTAAAATTATACGGATATCACTCCAGTAAAACAGTATTGAACTCTCCCCGAAGTGGATGCTATTAGACGGAACTAGTTCACAATTGGCACAACCCTTTGTCTGTGAAATCACGGTTAGCATACATATATATATATATATATATATATATATATATATATATATATATATATATATATATATATATATATATATATATATAGACTAATCGGAAATTAAAAATCAAGTTAATCTCAACACGGAAGACACAAGAGTTCAGTTCGATGCTCTTGCAAATTTAGTCCCATAATGAACAATAAAACTACATATATGAGGAACCAAGTAACATTTACGAACTGTATATCTCAGTACGGCTAAATATTTAGGTTTTGCTAATAATATAATATATCTGACAACTAATACCTAAACAATTATACGTAAATTATTTTCATTTAAATGATTTATTGCCTATTGGGATGATTTTACCTTGGTAAAAATGGATAATGATATCACACGAGCCGTCATTCTACGATAATATTCCATTTATAAAAACTTTGTCAGGAGGCTTAAGATGCCACTTTAAAGCCCTAGTTGTAAAGATGAAAATAATACCCGTTTAATCTCTCAATTTCCAAGTTCTCTCATTTCTGTGTTGAGATGAAACCCACCTGTGAATCGTTTTCATCTGACGTAGTGCCTCATCCAGCCACGTTAGTGATTCTTTTCGAGACGGTGTTTTCTCACGGTAGCACGTCTTACCAAAAAATTATGTGTATAAAATTGAAAGCGTTTCCCAGCTAATTTATAGTATCTTTGTGAAAGTTGTATGTTTACTGTCTAGGCCCTCCATTTTTCGGTCGCTCTACTCAGTCAAGTACAATATTTTTGAATTATTACTAGCGTGGTTTCTCTTACCGTAACAAAAAAATTCACCATTTTTTTGTCTGGTAACCAAAAAAATTAAGTCATAAATTATCCTATACCTAACGTAAACCTCGAAACAATCTCCAGACGTCATTAATATAGTTCCTTCAATCAGCATTTTTTGTAGCTCTCATGCACTATATGTCTACGGAGATGATGAATGTAATAATAAATGGTAATTAATTATATACATCTTTATTGCAATAGTATCTCGTATACATTTTTGGGCGTCAATATTCTTTTTACCGAGGTATCACAGTTTTGAGAGATTTCACCTGAGAAATTACTGTTAATGGTGTAACAAGAATTTCATAATGTGAAAACTTTTTTTTTTTTTGTTAAAGTGTTTCCACTGGAGATGAAAATGACTATTCATTCGAAGTTTCTCGATGTTCTCGGTGATCCCCGAATCAATTTCAACTTATTCTTAAACACATCACATGCCAGCTCACTTTACATGTCAATCGATTTATTATTATAGTTTTCTTAAATGTGAATTTCTCGCCCCCAGAAATGTCTTCTGAGTTATGGAAATAACTGGGAGTGTTTCACAATCAACTTAGTCTATTTGTGGAAGTTGTATGTTTAGCGATTTCGCCCAAAAATAAGTTTATACAGAAATCACACCAGTGAAATACCATTGAACTACCTCCATAACGGGTGCTATCAGTCGTAGCTAGTTCGTAAGCGGAACTACCTTTTAACCGAGAATTCACGGCCGAGATGAAAAAAATGCCGATAGACTCATCGGAAATTAAATATCCAGTTAATTTCAACACTGCAGACACAACACCAGGTCGACGCTCCTTCAACCTGATTTTTTAGACCCATCGAGCAACAATACTGCATGTACGAGGAACCAAGTAATGTTTCTATATCTCAGTACGGTTAGGTATATAGTTTTTCCCAACAGATACCCAAACAGTTATCTTATAAACAGTCTATTGCCTGTCGAAGATAATTTACTTTGATCTATCTAACTATTGCCAGACGCCTTAATCCCGTTCCGGGTGGCCACAAACAAATCGCCTCCACGTCGCCCTGTTACCCCCCCATTTCACTGCCCCTCTCCCAACTCACAGCCCCCTCTCTCATATACCTCTCCACCCCCTCCTTCCATCTCATCCTCGGCCTCCCCCTCCCTCTTCCCCCCTCCACCTCACTCACATACACTCTCTTCGTCAGTCTTTCACCCTCCATCCTCTCCACATGGCCAAACCACCTCAGTGTATTCCTCCTAACGCTTCCTATCACATCCACATCCACACCACAAAGCTCCTTTATATCCTCATTTGTCAGCCTGTCTCTCCATGTGACTCCACAGGCTCCTCTTAAATAACTCATTTCCACTGCTCTCAAGTAACTTTTTCACTTCAAGGCTCACTTCCCTGTTTCTTATCACTGCTTTCAAGGAACCAGCAACCTTTCTTCCCTGCTGTACCCTTTCAAGCACTTCACCCCCCAAACTCATCACACTACCCAAGTACTTAAACGTACTTACATTTTCCAATTCCTCACCATCCAACCTCGCTGTACATTCACTGACTTCACCTCTCTCAAAGACCATCACTTTACCCTACATTCACCTTTAGATTCCGTTTCTTACTCTCCCAAACTCATCCACCAAGCCTTCCAGCTCTCCTTCGTCTTTACAACACAGTATCATCTGCAAACAACAGTACATGGAGTCACCAAACACTACCCTCTCTCACCAGGGCCACTCCAACATCCACTACCCTTTCTTGTAACTCTTTTATTACCCCATCCATGTACAGATTGAACAACCATGAAGACATGATACATCCCTGTTTCAACCCAACCTTCAAAGAGAAAAATTCACTCATTTCACCATCCACACGCACTATAGCCTTAGCACCATCATACATACTCTTCACAGCATTCAACAACTTCCCATCTACTCCATATATTCTTAATACTTTCCACAATCCTTGTCTATCCACCCTGTCATATGCTTTCTCCAAATCCATGAAAGCACCATACAACTTCTTTCCCTTCTCTAGAAACTTTTCCACTAACAATGAATATCTGATCTACACAACCTCTTCCCTTCCTAAAGCCTACCTATTCTTCAACTAATTCCTCTGTTCTTTCTCTAACTCTGTCAATAAGTATCATAACATACACTTTTTCTATTATACTAAGAAGACAGATGCCCCTATGATTACCACACACTTCTTTTTCCCTTTTCCTTTGTACAAGGGAATAATTATACCTGATTTCCAATCCTCCGGAACTTTATCTTCCTCCCAGGCCAATCTGCACATTTTCCACATCCATTATAATACTATCTCTCCCCCTTACTTCAGCATTTCACCATACTCTCCTGGGCTTTCCCCAATTTAACTTTCTCATTGCTTCCACAACTTCTATCCTACTGATTTCTTCCTGTCTTCTCACCTCCCTCCTTCTCCCAGCCATTCCCTAGCCACTTATACTCGCATTACTTCCATCCTCTATGTTCAACAATTCCTTAAAGTGTTCTCTCCATCTGCTCACTTTTTCTCCCTTCTCCACTAGTAGTCTACCATTTTTATCTTTAACTCCCCTGCTAACTTCACTTCCACCCTGTCTTATTCTTTTCACCTCTTTCCAGAACATCTTTACACTCAAGTTCCTTCCAAATTCCTCATTCGCTCTCTTCTTACTTTTTCTTACTAATCTTTTCAACTCTTTCTTTTTACATATAACTCTCTCTTCCGCCTCTCAACTTCTTCCACCCCCCTATTTCTCATCCATTCATTGTATGCTTTCTTCTTTTGTGCCACAGCCTGTCTCATCTCTTAATTCCACCACGCTGTTCCTTGCATACCCCTCCGTCGTCTCTCCATCCCACACACCACATCACATGCTGCACATATTTCTTCTGTAGATATCCTGCAGACACCTTCCACGTCCCCCATCTGCTCCAATTCATATTTGGCCAATCGTTCTTCCATTTCTCATACTCCGCCGTTTTCTCATTTAACCTTTCCCCTCTCCTTACAAATACCCCTTCTTCCCGTCCTTCCCTTCTTCTATTTCTCCATCCTAATTGGACCTTGATTCTGGCCACCACCAAGTAGTGGTTAGAAAGTCCACTTCCCCAATCTGTATAAGCTCTTGCATCCATTACAAATTTTCGCATCCTTTCATCCACAGATACATAATCAATCCCCCTTCCTTTCATTCAGTTCACCACCCACTCGCCATGTATACCTGTGGATCATTTTGTGCCTGAAAAGGGTATTGGCTATCACCAATCTTCCAGCACAAAAATCCACTAACGCACTGCCATTCTCATCTATCTCAGCAGGCACACCCCACTCACCAACTATTCCATCCACCTTCCCATTCCCTACTTTACCATTCATATCACCGATCAAAAACACTCTCTCCTTCCAAACTTTTCCATGCACACTTCCACATTTGTCCAGAACTCTTCTTTCTGCTTGCACGATCTTGCGTTTGCGCATACACACACACAATCGCCCACGTTTGTATTCCAACTTTCAATCTTACCCACACATTCCTTGACCCAGCTGATCCATACTCTCATGCTCTCCTTCCATCTTTTACTCACAACTATACATACTCCTTTTGTCCTCTCATTCTCACCTACACCTGCACGTATACCCCAACCATACTCCCATTCTCTCACACTCACCTCCATTTCGTTTCAGTTATTCCGCATTCATCAACTTTCGCACCCTCAAGCACCTGGACAATCTCTCTTTCAATTCATCATTCGCTTCCCTTACAATCCAAGTTCCGATTACCACGTCCTTTGTCCGGTCCTTGGTCGTCATCTTTTGGTCAGTTTTTGTCCGAGGCTTATTGTTTGTCTTCTTAGATAGTTGTTTTCCGGGAAGGGGCACTAACCCTCCGGCAATCCTTTTAGTCGCCTTTTACGACAAGCAGGGATACTAGGGGAGTATTCTTGAAAAAAAAAAAAACTCTTCCCCCAGGGGTATGAAACTAACCGTCATACTGCAAGAATATTCCATTTTTAAAATTTGATTCGGTGGATCAAGGTGCCACCTTAAAGATTGAGTTATAGAGGAAAACATTTAATATCCGTTTGATCTCTAAATATCCTTGTTTTCACGTCTCTGAAAAAAGAAAAAACTCTTTGGGCTGAAACTCCCAAAATTCCAGTCTTATTTGCATTTTGATCGCTTTCATCTTACGTTTTGCCTCATTTTTTTTTTTTATCACCTCTAGAAATATTTTCTGTATTTACATAGAATTAATAGTGTTTCCCAGCAAATTTAAAGACATTTGTGGTTGTAGCATATTTAGTGTTTTCGGCTTAATTCTAGCAGTTTTTAGTTCTTTTCACAATTCTAATGAGACAAAACTCTTAGGGCTTATACTCAAAAAATTTCAGCTTTTTCCTTTTGATCGCTTTCGTCTTACTTTATTTTCATTTAGCCAAGTTATTGAAATTTTTTTTGCCATTCGCTCACCGTAAGAAATATCTGAATTTTGGTACAATTGGGAGTATTTCCCAGCAAATTTAAAGAACATTTGTCGAAGTACCATACTTAGTGATCTCGCCCTCAATCATCATGAATCAGTTATCATAGTTTTGAATTATTCCTAAAGCGGACGCTTTTATCAACAATAAATACTTGACTATTTACGACTATTTGAAGTTACCACTGGATACGAAAAAGTCACAAATGACCGTCTTCCTAACCTGAAAAACCAATCTCTAGGTAACATTATTATAATAAATTCAGTGTTCCATCAACCTGCATTTTCTGTAGCGATTATGCAGTATATGAGTAAGGAGATGACAATTAAAAGTGTAAATGGTAATTAATTACATCTCATTAACGGTATAGTATTTACAAATTCTTGTATAAACCGTTAGGTGAGAGTTAAAAGGTCATCAACATTCTATCTCACTAGGTATGAATTTGCGAGAGAGTTTACCCAAGGAATTGCGGCTAAAGTGTAACACGATCTTTGATAGTCTGCAAGTACTTTTTCATGTTTTACTCTAGTCGGTTATTTTTGTTTCTACTGCATATAGAAAAGAATACTTGTTTGTAGTTTCTCGTATGTTTAGGAGACCCCTACATCAATTCAAGTTTATTTTTCATATACACTTCAGGTTCCGATCTCTTTACATGCCGGTTGATTTCTTGTAAAATCTTTCTCAAATGTTATTTCCTCACCCTCAGAAACGTCTTTTGAGATATGCAAATAATTATAAGTGTAAAGAATCAGTTTTAAGTACATCTGAGGAAGCTGCATATTTAGCAATTTTGTCCAAAAGTAAGTTTATACGGTAGAACAGTATTGATCTCTCCCCGTTGTGGATGCTCTCAGCCGTAACTAGTTCACAATTGGCACAAACTGTCACGCCTAGCATGAATTAAAAAAAAAAAAAAATGGCAATAGACTCATCGGAAATTAAAAATCAAGTTTTTCTCAAAACGGTAGATATAACCGATCAGTTCGATGCTCTGGCAAATTTAGACTCATGAACAATGAAACTTCGTATATGAAGAACCAAGTAATGATTACGAATTATATATCTCAGTACGGCTATGTATTTTATTTTTACCTAATAATATAATATATCTGACAATCAATACCTTAACTATTTTCTTATACCTAAACTTTTTTCATCAACCATCATTTTTTTTAGCTCATGCATTATATGTCAACGGAGATGAGAAATGAAGTCATTAATGTTAATTAATTCGATTCCTCTCTATTGCAATGGTATCAATACTTTTTCGTATAGATTTTTGGGTGTCAAACTAATCAATATTCTTTTTAACGAGGTATGATTTTACCTTGGTAAATATGGATAATATCACACGAGCAGTTATTCTATGAAACTATTCCATGTATAAAATCTCGTCGGGAGGCTTAAGTTGCCACTTTAGAGCTCTAGTTTTACATATAAAAATAGTATTCGTTTTATCTCATTTTTCAAGTTTTTTCACGTCTGTGTTGGGATGAAACCCACCTGTCAATCGTTTTCATCTGACGTCGTGCCTCATTTAGCCTTTTTAGTGATTCTTTTTCGAGACGGTGTTGCCTAAATTTTTATGTATATACAATTGAAATCGTTTCCCAGCTCATTTATGAAAGTTGTATATTTAGTGTCTTGGCCCCCAATTTATTGATTTTTAGGCTCATTTAAGTACAATATTTTTGAATTATTACTAGCGCGGTTCCTTCTACCGTAACAAACAACTTATTTTTTTTCTCTAGTTTCCACAACAAATGAAGAGTCACAAAATATTCTAAACCTACCTTAAAAATCCAAACAATCTCCAGACGTCATTAACAGTTCATTCAGTTTTCCATCAACCATCATTTTTTTTAGCTCATGCATTATATGTCAACGGAGATGAGGAATGAAGTCATTAATGTTAATTAATTCGATTCCCCTCTATTGCAATGGTATCAATACTTTCTCGTATACATTTCTGGGTGTCAAACACTAATCAATATTCTTTTTAACGAGGTATGACACTTTTGAGAGATTTCACCTGAGGAATGGCAGTTAATGGCATAACAAAAGCTTTCAAAATGTGGATTTTTTTTTTTTAATTAAAAGTGTTTCTACGGCAGATAAAAAAAAAAAATATTCATTCGAAGTTTCTCTCTCTTATCTGTGATCCCCACACCAATTCCACCATATTGTTCTTAACCCACGAACGCATAGGGCCCAATTAAATGGGCGGAAATTTTACTTTTTAGAAACTAATTTTATCTAAGTTTACCAGAGAATTCACGTTCTTCTTGTTGCAGGATGTAAAGAAAATGTAACTTTTCTCAGCTGATGATTCATATTCTAACTCACTTTGTAAACAACAAGTAAATGAAGGAAGGAAGGAGAGCTACTTCATTGCTTCTACCAAAATCTCTGGACATAAGTAAGTTATTGTTTATACATTGCTGCATATGGAAATTCTAATAGTGAGTGATGGTAAAAATGACACAAAATCTTGTTTTAATGTGTGAAATTATTGATTTGATGGAAAACCACAGTCACTTTTATTATCAGTGAAAATATGATGCCAATTTAAATGGGCTCTATGGAGCTCAGTCAGGGCACTGCTGCCTAAGAAGAGTACTTGAATCAAAATACTTGTTCACTTTTAATGCTTGTGTTACTTTATTTTGATTATATCTGATATATTCTTATCCCCAAGGGTCAATATGTGTACCGATGTACCGATGACCCATACGGGTAACCTACGTTTCGGGCAGCGCTTAGTCAGACCCCTCACCCACAACCCTACCCGCATGGGAGACCCTTCCAGATGTCGTTACATCCACGGGCAGGCTTGTGGGATCACAGGGGCACGCAAGCCCCCCCACCAAGACAAGGTGGCTGCCCACGGGGGGGGGATATGTCTACGGAGATGACGATTAAAGGTATAAATGGTAATCAATTACATCTCGTTCCTGCTATAATATTTATACCTTCTCGTATAATCCTTTCCGTGAGAGCCAAAAGGTCATCAACATTCCTTCGCTCTAGGTATCAAATTGTCGAGAGATTTTATCTAAGGAATTGCGGCTAATGGTGTAACACGAACTTTAATAGTCCACAAGTAGTTTTTCTTATGTTTTACTTTAGTCATATGGATCGATGTTATTTTTAAGTGCTTTTACTGCATATAAAAACTAATGCTCATTCGAAGTTTCTCGCTTGTTTAGGAGACCCCTACATCAATTCAAACTTATTGTTCCTAAACACCTCAGGTGCCGCTCTCTTTACATGTCAATTGATTTCTTGTAAATGTTATTTCCTCACCTTCAGAAACGTCTTCTGAGATTTGCAAATAATTGAAAGTGTAAAGGAATAATTTTCAAGTTCATTTGAGGAAAATGCATCTTTAGCAATTTTGACGAAACTAAGTTATACAGTATTGATCTCCCCCCGAAGTGTATGCTATCATCCGTAACTAGTTCACCTTTTTTCCGTGGTCACGGCTAAGATGAATTAAAAAAAAAAAGAAAAAAAAAAGCGAATAGACTCATTGGAAAATAAAAAATTGTTAATTTCAACACGGAAGACACAACTGTTTAGTTCGATGCTCTTGCAACATGATTTTTTTAGACCCCTCATGAACAATAAATCTCCGAATATGAGGAACCAAGAAATGTTTACGAATTGTATATCTCAGTACGGCTATGTATTCTTTTTTTTTCTAATAATATATTATACCTGTATCTGTCAATCAATACCTAAACTATTTCCATTTAAATGATTTATTGCCTCTCGGAGTGATTTTACCTTGGTAAATTTGGATAATGATATCACACGAGTCGTCATTCTGTGAAAGTATTCTATTTTTAAAATTCCATCAAGAGGCTTAACATGCAACCCTAAAGCTCTAGTTGTACGGATAAAAATAATATCCGTTTTATCTCTAAATTTCCAAGTATTTTCACGGGTCTGTTGGGATGAAACCCACCTGTGAATCGTTTTCATCTGACGTCGTGCCTCATTTAGCTTTGTTAGTGATTCTTTCTCGAGCCAGTGTTCTCTCATGGTATCAAATGTTACCTAAATTTTATGTAAATACAACTAAAGGCGTTTCCCAGCTAATTTAGAGTACATTTTAAAAGTTGTCTATTTAGTGTTTTCGTCCTCAATTATTCGTTTTTTAGGCTCAGTCGTGTATAATATTTTTTAATTATTACTAGCGCGGTTGCTTTTACCGCAACAAACAACTTGACCATTTTTTTGTCTCGTTAGCACTACAAATGAAGAAAGTTAAAAATTATCCCATACCTAACAAAAATCAAAACAATCTCCTGCTCTAATTAATACAGTTCATTCAGTTTTCTTCATTCAGCAATTTTTGAAGCTGTCATGCACTATATGTCCACGAAGATGAGGAATGGGGTCATAAATGGTAATTAATTATATACCACTGTATTGCAATATGAATACTTTCTCTGTGTTTATAATATGGAGTCCTGACATTGCAATAGTATTAATACTTTCTCGTATACATTTTTGGCTGAGAGTCAAAAGCTCATCAATATTCTTTTTAACGAGGTATCACGGTTTTGAGAGATTTCACCTGAGGAATTAAGGTTAATGGTGTAACACGAACATTCATAGTATGTAAGTATATTGATAATAACACATAATACATTACAGGTCTTTCAGTTTCGTGCCTTTCTATTATGTTGTGGTTAACAGTACAGTATTGCACATTAAATGCCTTTATAAACGTACCCCTACTGGTTCTGATTGTTCATAAAAACGATCATGACACACTATAGCACCACCAGCTTTGGCCGTTCCACATCTATGCAACAACGGTTACACTGGGGTTGGGGGAGGGGCGGTGGATGTGAGGTGTTCGATCGCCTGGCCGCTCACTGGCCGCGACTCCGGCTGCTTGGGGGGAAAGATTAGTGCTTTCGGGTGTACATTGTTAGAATTCCTTATTGTCATATAGTCATTAACATGATTATTTGTTATGCATTATGATATAAAAAATGAAGTTATCTTCTGGTATTGCGAATTAAACCCCATGCTAAACTCCCTAACTGGCTACATTCCGCTACACAACACGCTGATTGGTAGTTTGGGTATGCACCACTGCAGAGGCAAACTCCTCGGTGAGGAGTTTGACTTTCCAACAGCGGAATCTCAAACCCCTTTGACTTTACGAGGTGCTACAAAAAACGCATTTAGTTTATACGGATACCACTCCAGTAAAACAGTATTGATCTCTCCCCGAAGTGGATGCTATCAGCCGTAACTAGTTCACAATTGGCACAACCGTGAAATCACGGCTAGCATGAATTAAAAAAAAAAAAAAAAAAAAAAGCCAATAGACTCATTGAAAATTAATAATTTAATCTCAACACGGAAGAAACAACCGTTCAGTTCAATGCTCTTGCAAATTTAGACCCATCATGAACAATCAAACTCCGTATATGAGGAACCAACTAATGTTTACAAATTGTATGTCTCAGTACGGGTATTTAGTTCTTCCTAATATATTTGACAACCAATACCCAAATAATTTTCTTATACCTAAACTATTTTTATTTAAACGATTTATTGCCTTTTGGGATGATTTTACCTTATTTAATATGGATAATGATATTACACGAGCCGTCATTTTGAGATAGTATTCCATTTATAAAATCTCGTCAGGAGGCTTAAGATGCCACTTTAAAGCTCTAGTTATAGATAAAAATAATATCCCTTTTATTTCACAATTTCCAAGTTTTTTCACGTCTGTGTTGTGATGAAATTCGCATGTTAATCGTTGTCCTCTAACGTTGTGCCTCATTTACCTTGTTAATGACTCTTTATCGAGACTGTTTTCTCACGGTAGCACATGTTACCTAAAATTTGAAAGAGTTTCCCAGGTGAAAGTTGTATGTTTAGTGTCTTGGCCCTCAATTTCTCGGTGTCTAGGCTCAGTCAAGTACAATATTTTATAATTATTACTAGCGCAGTTGACCTTTTGTGTGTGTGGTTACCACTACAAATGAAAATAGTCACAAATTATCGTATACAGTTCATTCAGTTTTCCTTCAATCAGCATTTTTTGTAGCTCTCATGCAATACATGTCTACGGAGATGAGGAATGAAGTCATTAATGGTAATTAATTATGTACCCCTGTATTGCAATGGTATCAATACTTTCTCGTATACATTTTTCGGTGAGAGTCAAACGCTCATCAATATTCTTTTTAACGAGGTATCACAGTTTTGAGAGATTTCACCTGAGGAATTGCAGTTAATGGTGTAACACGAATTTCATAATGTGGAAACATTTTTTTTAATTAAAAGTGTTTCTACTGCCGTTATAAAGGACAATTCATTCGAAGTTTCGCGCTGTTTTCGCTGATCCTCACATCAATTCCAAGTTAAACACATCACATGCCAGCTCACTTTACAAGTCAATCGATTTATTGTTCTATGTTTCTTAAATGTGAATTTCTCGCCCCCAGAAATGTCCTGAATTTTGGAAATAACTGGGAGTGTTTGGCAATCAATTTGAGTCTATTTGTGGAAGTTGTATATTTAGCGAAATCGACCAAAAATAAGTTTATTCAAATCACTCCAGTAAAATAACACTGAACTACCTCCATAACGGGTGCTATCAGTCGTAACTAGTTCGTAAGTGGCACTATCTTTTAACCGAGAATTTACGGCAGAGATGAGAAAAATGCAGACACATCGGAAATTAAATATCCAACTTCAGCTCGACTCTCCTTCAACATGATTTTTTTAGACCCGTCTTGAACTGCATAGTTTCTACATCTCAGTACTGTTATGTATTTAATTTTTCTTTATATCTGATAATTAATACCTAAACAATTTTCTTGTAAACGATTTATTGGATTTCGGAGTGATTATTTCCTTCGTAAAACAAGCGAACCGTCATACTGCGAGAGTATCCCCTTTTTAAAATTTGATCACAGAGGCTTAACATGCCACTTTAATGCCAAAGTTATAAAAAAAAAAAAATATCCGTTTAATCTCTAAATTTCCGTTTTTTTTTTTTTTTCTCTAATTTTAGGAAACTCTTTGGGCTTATACCTCCCAAATGCCAGCCTTATTTAACTCTGAATCAGTTTCATCTTACGCTTAGCTTATTTAGCTTAAGTGATTTTTTTTTTTGACAGTATTTTCTCACAATAACAAATGCTATCTAAATTTTAGGAACAATTCGAAGCGTTTCCCAGCTAATTTAGAGTACAATTGAGAAATTTGCACATTTAGTGTTTTCGCCCTCATTCATGCTGTTTCTAAGATCGCACAACTATAATAGTCGGATTATTACGAGCGCGGATACTTTTACCGTAACAAATGAGGTAAGTAACAAATGACCCTCTACCTAACGTAAATGTCCAAACATTATCCAGGCGGCTTTAATACAGTTCATTCAGTGCTCCTTCAACTAGCATTTCTTTTTTTAGTTACCATGCATTATATGACTATGGATATGAAGAATAAAGTCATAAAGAGTAATTAACTATATACCTCGGAATTGAAATAGTAGTTATACTTTCTCATAAATTTTAGGGAGAGTCAAAAGCTCATCTGTATTTATTCTAACGAGGTATCACAGTTTTGAGAGATTTATACCATAGGATTTGCGGCTAATGGTGTAACACGAATATTCAATGTGTTTTTTTTTTTTTTTTTTTTTTTTTTTTTTTTTACTTTCAGGCATAAGGCCCGATGTAGTTTGTAACTGCTTCTCGCAGATAAAACGAATACTCATTCGAAGTTCCTTGTTTGTCTCGGTGACTCCCACATCAATTCCAACTTAATGTTCTTAAATACCACAGATTCCCGCTCTCTTTACGTGTCAATCTATATCATATATTTTTTTAAATGTATATTTCTCGACAGCTTTGTTTTTTAAATAAGACGGAAAGTGTCAATTAATTTCCAGTAACTTGTGAATGTTGCATTTTTCGAGATTTCGACCTAAAGTTTATAGAGAAATTACTCTTGAAATAGTTCTGAACTACCCCCACAGCTGATGCTATCAGCTATTGGCACTAATATTTATCCGTGGTCTCGGCGAAGAAACCAAAATAATAATAAAAAAAAAAAAACACTCGGAATTTAAAAGTACAGTTAATCTCAACACTTCAGACACTAAAGTTCAGGTCGACGCCCATGTAACATAATTTTTTTTTAAGCTACGAATATGACGAAGCATGAAATGTTTATGAACTGTATATCTCAGTAGGTTTAGGTATATAGTTTTTCCCTAATATCTTATGATCAGTACCTAAACAATTTTCTTGTAAACAGTTTATTGTCTTTCGAAGTTAATTTGCTTAGATATATATTGAAAATGATGTCAAACGAACCGTCATACTGCGAGAATATTCCATTTTAAAAATTTGTTCAGGTGGCTCAAGATGCCACTTTAAGGACCAAGTTATAAAGGAAAAAATATCCTTTTGATCTCTAAATTTCCAAGTTGTTTTCTCGTCTCTAATCTTAAACTCCTAAAATGCCAGCCTTCCTTACATGTTAATCGCTTTATTACTTATGTTTTTCCCGAGAAGGTGTTTTCTCACGGTAACAAATGTTTTCGGAATTATAGATACAGTTGGAAGTGTTTCCCAATTAAATGAAAGAACATTTGTGTAAGTTTAATATTTAGTGTTTTCGCCCTCAATTATGCATTTATACCTTCTCGTATAATCCTTTAGGTGACAGTCAAAAGGTCTTCAACATTCTAACGAGGTGTCAAATTGTCGAGTGATTTTACCTAATGAAATGCGAACGTTCTTAGTCCTCAAGTACATTTCCTATGTTTTATTATAGTTATTTTTAAGTGCTGCTACTGCGTATTCGAAGTTTCTCTCTAGTTTAGGAGACCCCTACATCAATTCAAACTAATTGTTCCTAAACACCTCAGGTGCCGCTTTCTTTACATGCCAATTGATTTCTTGTTAAATGTTTCATAAATGTTATTTCCTCACCCTCAGAAACGTCTTTTGCAATTGCAAATAATTGGAAGTGTAAAGGAAGCACTTTGAAGTACAATTGAGGAAGGTGCTTATTTCGCAGTTTTGAGAATAAGTAAGTTTATACGGATATCACTCCAGTAAAACAGTATTGATCTCTCCCTGAAGTGGGTGCTATCACCCGTAACTAGTTCACAGTTGGCACTACCTTTTATCTATGAAGTCACGGCTAAGATGAATTAAAAAAAAAAAAAAAAAAAAAAGGTAAATAGACTCACCGGAAATGAAAAATTGTTAATCTCAACACGGAAAACAGAACAGTTCAGTTCCATGTTCTTCCAAATTTAGACCCATAATGAACAATAAATCTCCGTATATAACGATCCAAGTAATGTTTACGAATTGTATATCACATTACGGCTATGTATTTAGTTTCTCCTAACAACTTAATATATCTGACAATCAATACCTAAACTATTTTCTTATACTTATATTATTTTCATTTAAACAATTTATTGCCTCGGGATGATTTTATGGTAAATATGGATAATGATATCACACAAGCCGTCATTCTGTGAAAGAATTCCATTTATAACATTTCATCAGGAGGCATAGCATGCCATTTTAATGCTCTAGTTGTATAGATAAAAATAATATCCCTGTTGCCTCTAAATTTCCAATTTTTTTCAGGTCTGTGTTGGGATGAAACCCACCAGTGAATCGTTTTCATCTGACATAGTGCCTCATTTAGCCTTGTTAGTGATTTTTTTTTCGAGACGGTGTTCTCATGGTAGTACATGTTACCTTAATTTTTTTGTATATACAATTGAAATCGTTTCCTAGCTAATTTATATACAATTCTGTATGTTGTATATTTAGCAATTTGGCCCTAAATTATTCGATTTTTAGGTTCATTCAATTACTAAATTCTTGAATTATTACTAGCGCGGTTGCTTTTACCGTAAAAAGCAACTTGAACCTTTTTTTGTCTGGTTACCTCTGCAAATTAAGAAAGTCAATTTATCCTATACCTAACCTGAAAATCCAAACAATTTCCAGACGTCATTAATACAGTTCATTCAGTTATCAATCAGCATTTTTTGTAGCTGTGAAGCACTATATGTCTGCTGAGATGGGGAATGAAGTCAAAATGGTAATTAATTATATACCCCTTTATTGCAATAGTATCAATACTTTCTGGTATAATTTTTGGGTGTCAAAAGCTCAATATTCTTTTTAACAAAGTATCACAGTTTTGAGAGATTTCACCTGAGGAATTGCGGTTAATGGTGTAACATGGACTTTCATAATGTAATTTTTTTTCTCTTTAAATTTAAAGTGTTAATACTGCAGATAAAAAGGATTACACAGAAGTTTCTCGCTGTTCTCGGTGATCCCCACATCAATTCCAACTTATTGTTCTTAAACACCTCTCATGCCAGCTTTCTTTACATGTCAATTTAGTTGTATTTTTCTTATAGGTGAATTTCTCGCCCCTAGATATATCTTCTGAGTTTTGGAAATAACTGGGTGTTTCGCAGTCATTTGTGGTAGTTGTATATTTTAGCATTTCGACCAAAAACAAGTTTATACAGGAATCACTCCAGTAAAACAGTATTTATCTACCCAAAAGCGGGTGCTATTACTTGCTGGTTATTGGAACTCATTTTTATCCTACAATTCACGGCAGAGGTGAAAAGAATGGTGTTGTTAATCGAAACACTGCAGACACAAGAGTTCTGGTCGACACTCCTGCCACATGATATTTATAGTTCCATCATGATCAATGATGATTTATGAATTATATATCTCAGTACCTATATGTATTTAGTTTTTCCTTATATCTGATAATTAATAACTAAACAACACTCTTGTAAACGCTTTACTGGATTTCGGTGTGATTTTACCTTGGTAAACATGGATAATGATATACACGATCCGTCATACTGCGAAAGTATTCTATTTTTAAAAATTCTTCAGGCAGGCTAAACATGCCACTTTAAAGCCCGAGAAATACAGATAAAATACCCGTTTTACATCTAAATATCCAAATTGTTTTAATGCCTCTAATCATAAGAAACTCTTTGGCCTAGTCCCCTCAATTCCAGCCTTAATTATAATCTCTTTCATCATACGTACTACCACATTTAGTCTTTTTAGTGATTTTTTTTTTTTCAGAGTAGGCAGATTCTGACTATGACATGCTATCTAAATTTTAGATACAATTGAGAGCGTGTCACAGCTAAATAGAGTACATTTGTTGATAATTCATATTTAATGTTTTCGCCCTCAATTATGGGGTTGTTGGGATCACTCAACTATAAGTCGAATTATTCCTAACGCGGATGCTTTTACCGTAAGAAAACGACCATTTTTTTGTCTAAACACCACTACTGATGAAGAAAGTAACAAATGACCCTCTACCAAACGAAAAACTCCAAAGAAAAGGCGATATTAATGCAGCTCATTCAGTGTTCCTTCAACAAATACTTTTTCTAGCTGTCATGCACTAATGTCTACTGAGATATGAAATAAAAGTCATAAATCGTAATTAATTAGATATCTCGGTATTGCAGTAGTTTCTGTGCTATCTATAAATTTTTGGGTGAGTCAAAAGCTCATTAATATTCCTTCTAACGAAGTACGATAGTTTTGAGAGATTGTACTTAAGGAATTGCGGCTAATGGCATAATATGCGAACCATTTTTTCTTTACATTGTCATAAGGTATTGCAGTAGTTTCTGTGCTATCTATAAATTTTTGGATGAGAGTCAAAAGCTCATTAATATTCCTTCTAACGAGGTACGATAGTTTTGGGAGATTGTACTTAAGGAATTGCGGCTAATGGCATAATACGAACAATTTTTTTTCTTTACATTGTCATAAGGTTCGATGTAATTTTTATTCGACCTGTCTCTCTTCCTTCCGTGACTTACATCAGTTCCAACTAATTGGTCTCAAACACATCATGTCAATCGATGTTTTGTTATATGTTCCTTAAATGCTAATTTCTCGTCCACAGAAATTTCATCATGTTGGAAATAACCGGGACTGTGTCGCAATGTTGAGTAATTTGTAGAAGTTGCATTTATAGCGATTTCGGCAAAAATTAAGTTTATACATAAATCACTCTAGTAAAATAATTTCCAACCCCCTACAAAGCGGATGCTATCAACTATTGGCACTACCTTTTATCCGTGAAGTTCCGGCAGAGATGAAAAAAGAAAAAAAAAAAAAAGATCGGAAATTAAAACTTTCGTTAAACTCAGCACTTCAGACACAACAGTTCAGGTCGATGCCCTTGTAACATGAATTTAATAGACCTATCATGAACATTAAACCTGAGAATATGGAGCCAAAAATGTTTAAGAAATGTATATCTCAGTCCGGTTAGGTATACAGCTATTTTTGACATCTGATCACTTTTTTTTTTTTTAATTTATTGCCTGTTAATTTTCTTTTATATATATTGAAAATGATATCACGCGAACCGTCATACTGCGGGAATACTCCATCCATAAAATTTGATCAGGTTGCTGAAGATGCCACACTAAAGACCAAGTTATAGAGGAAAAGATAATATCCGTTTCTCTCTAAATTTCCAAGTTGTTTCGCGTCTTTAATGAGACAAAATTCTTTGGGCTTAAACTTTCAAATATCCAGCCTTCTATGCCTTTTGATCTCTTCCATCTTGCGTTTTGCCCCATTTAGCATTGTTACTGATTTTTTTTTTTTTTTGTCGTTTTCTCACAGTAAGAAAAGTCTGAATTTTGAAACAATTAGTGGTGTTTCCCAGTAAATTTATTAACATTTGTCGAAGTACCATATTTAGTGTTTTCGGTCTCAATCATGCAGTTTTCAGGACGACTCAGGTGTCAAAGTTTTGGATTATTCCTAAAGCGGACTCATCTTAAAAAAAAAAAAAAAAATACCATTTACGAGAATTTGTCTGGTTTCCACTGGATATGAAAAAGTCGCAAATGACCGTCTTCCTATCCTAAAAATCTAGTTTCCCGGACACAGTAAATTCAGTGCTACTTCAACCTGCATTTTATGTAGCGATTATGCAGTATATATGTACGTAGATGACGATTAAAAGTATAAATGGTAATTATATCTCGTTCCTTCTATAGTATTTACACCTCGTAGGAAGCTCTAGGTGAGAGCCAAAGGGTCATCGATATTCCTTCACAGGAGGTATCAAATTGTCGAGAGATTGCGGCAAATCGTGTAAGACGAACTTTCATAGTCTGCAACTGTGTAAAGGAATCAGTTTTAAGTACATTTGAGGAAGTTGCATATATTGACACAAAGTAAAATTATACGGATATCACTCCAGTAAAACAGTATTGAACTCTCCCCGAAGTGGATGCTATTAGACGGAACTAGTTCACAATTGGCACAACCCTTTGTCTGTGAAATCACGGTTAGCATACATATATATATATATATATATATATATATATATATATATATATATATATATATATATATATATATATATAGACTAATCGGAAATTAAAAATCAAGTTAATCTCAACACGGAAGACACAAGAGTTCAGTTCGATGCTCTTGCAAATTTAGTCCCATAATGAACAATAAAACTACATATATGAGGAACCAAGTAACATTTACGAACTGTATATCTCAGTACGGCTAAATATTTAGGTTTTGCTAATAATATAATATATCTGACAACTAATACCTAAACAATTATACGTAAATTATTTTCATTTAAATGATTTATTGCCTATTGGGATGATTTTACCTTGGTAAAAATGGATAATGATATCACACGAGCCGTCATTCTACGATAATATTCCATTTATAAAAACTTTGTCAGGAGGCTTAAGATGCCACTTTAAAGCCCTAGTTGTAAAGATGAAAATAATACCCGTTTAATCTCTCAATTTCCAAGTTCTCTCATTTCTGTGTTGAGATGAAACCCACCTGTGAATCGTTTTCATCTGACGTAGTGCCTCATCCAGCCACGTTAGTGATTCTTTTTCGAGACGGTGTTTTCTCACGGTAGCACGTCTTACCAAAAAATTATGTGTATAAAATTGAAAGCGTTTCCCAGCTAATTTATAGTATCTTTGTGAAAGTTGTATGTTTACTGTCTAGGCCCTCCATTTTTCGGTCGCTCTACTCAGTCAAGTACAATATTTTTGAATTATTACTAGCGTGGTTTCTCTTACCGTAACAAAAAAATTCACCATTTTTTTGTCTGGTAACCAAAAAAATTAAGTCATAAATTATCCTATACCTAACGTAAACCTCGAAACAATCTCCAGACGTCATTAATATAGTTCCTTCAATCAGCATTTTTTGTAGCTCTCATGCACTATATGTCTACGGAGATGATGAATGTAATAATAAATGGTAATTAATTATATACATCTTTATTGCAATAGTATCTCGTATACATTTTTGGGCGTCAATATTCTTTTTACCGAGGTATCACAGTTTTGAGAGATTTCACCTGAGAAATTACTGTTAATGGTGTAACAAGAATTTCATAATGTGAAAACTTTTTTTTTTTTTTGTTAAAGTGTTTCCACTGGAGATGAAAATGACTATTCATTCGAAGTTTCTCGATGTTCTCGGTGATCCCCGAATCAATTTCAACTTATTCTTAAACACATCACATGCCAGCTCACTTTACATGTCAATCGATTTATTATTATAGTTTTCTTAAATGTGAATTTCTCGCCCCCAGAAATGTCTTCTGAGTTATGGAAATAACTGGGAGTGTTTCACAATCAACTTAGTCTATTTGTGGAAGTTGTATGTTTAGCGATTTCGCCCAAAAATAAGTTTATACAGAAATCACACCAGTGAAATACCATTGAACTACCTCCATAACGGGTGCTATCAGTCGTAGCTAGTTCGTAAGCGGAACTACCTTTTAACCGAGAATTCACGGCCGAGATGAAAAAAATGCCGATAGACTCATCGGAAATTAAATATCCAGTTAATTTCAACACTGCAGACACAACACCAGGTCGACGCTCCTTCAACCTGATTTTTTAGACCCATCGAGCAACAATACTGCATGTACGAGGAACCAAGTAATGTTTCTATATCTCAGTACGGTTAGGTATATAGTTTTTCCCAACAGATACCCAAACAGTTATCTTATAAACAGTCTATTGCCTGTCGAAGATAATTTACTTTGATCTATCTAACTATTGCCAGACGCCTTAATCCCGTTCCGGGTGGCCACAAACAAATCGCCTCCACGTCGCCCTGTCCCCCCCCATTTCACTGCCCCTCTCCCAACTCACAGCCCCCTCTCTCATATACCTCTCCACCCCCTCCTTCCATCTCATCCTCGGCCTCCCCCTCCCTCTTCCCCCCTCCACCTCACTCACATACACTCTCTTCGTCAGTCTTTCACCCTCCATCCTCTCCACATGGCCAAACCACCTCAGTGTATTCCTCCTAACGCTTCCTATCACATCCACATCCACACCACAAAGCTCCTTTATATCCTCATTTGTCAGCCTGTCTCTCCATGTGACTCCACAGGCTCCTCTTAAATAACTCATTTCCACTGCTCTCAAGTAACTTTTTCACTTCAAGGCTCACTTCCCTGTTTCTTATCACTGCTTTCAAGGAACCAGCAACCTTTCTTCCCTGCTGTACCCTTTCAAGCACTTCACTCATCACACTACCCAAGTACTTAAACGTACTTACATTTTCCAATTCCTCACCATCCAACCTCGCTGTACATTCACTGACTTCACCTCTCTCAAAGACCATCACTTTACCCTACATTCACCTTTAGATTCCGTTTCTTACTCTCCCAAACTCATCCACCAAGCCTTCCAGCTCTCCTTCGTCTTTACAACACAGTATCATCTGCAAACAACAGTACATGGAGTCACCAAACACTACCCTCTCTCACCAGGGCCACTCCAACATCCACTACCCTTTCTTGTAACTCTTTTATTACCCCATCCATGTACAGATTGAACAACCATGAAGACATGATACATCCCTGTTTCAACCCAACCTTCAAAGAGAAAAATTCACTCATTTCACCATCCACACGCACTATAGCCTTAGCACCATCATACATACTCTTCACAGCATTCAACAACTTCCCATCTACTCCATATATTCTTAATACTTTCCACAATCCTTGTCTATCCACCCTGTCATATGCTTTCTCCAAATCCATGAAAGCACCATACAACTTCTTTCCCTTCTCTAGAAACTTTTCCACTAACAATGAATATCTGATCTACACAACCTCTTCCCTTCCTAAAGCCTACCTATTCTTCAACTAATTCCTCTGTTCTTTCTCTAACTCTGTCAATAAGTATCATAACATACACTTTTTCTATTATACTAAGAAGACAGATGCCCCTATGATTACCACACACTTCTTTTTCCCCTTTTCCTTTGTACAAGGGAATAATTATACCTGATTTCCAATCCTCCGGAACTTTATCTTCCTCCCAGGCCAATCTGCACATTTTCCACATCCATTATAATACTATCTCTCCCCCTTACTTCAGCATTTCACCATACTCTCCTGGGCTTTCCCCAATTTAACTTTCTCATTGCTTCCACAACTTCTATCCTACTGATTTCTTCCTGTCTTCTCACCTCCCTCCTTCTCCCAGCCATTCCCTAGCCACTTATACTCGCATTACTTCCATCCTCTATGTTCAACAATTCCTTAAAGTGTTCTCTCCATCTGCTCACTTTTTCTCCCTTCTCCACTAGTAGTCTACCATTTTTATCTTTAACTCCCCTGCTAACTTCACTTCCACCCTGTCTTATTCTTTTCACCTCTTTCCAGAACATCTTTACACTCAAGTTCCTTCCAAATTCCTCATTCGCTCTCTTCTTACTTTTTCTTACTAATCTTTTCAACTCTTTCTTTTTACATATAACTCTCTCTTCCGCCTCTCAACTTCTTCCACCCCCCTATTTCTCATCCATTCATTGTATGCTTTCTTCTTTTGTGCCACAGCCTGTCTCATCTCTTAATTCCACCACGCTGTTCCTTGCATACCCCTCCGTCGTCTCTCCATCCCACACACCACATCACATGCTGCACATATTTCTTCTGTAGATATCCTGCAGACACCTTCCACGTCCCCCATCTGCTCCAATTCATATTTGGCCAATCGTTCTTCCATTTCTCATACTCCGCCGTTTTCTCATTTAACCTTTCCCCTCTCCTTACAAATACCCCTTCTTCCCGTCCTTCCCTTCTTCTATTTCTCCATCCTAATTGGACCTTGATTCTGGCCACCACCAAGTAGTGGTTAGAAAGTCCACTTCCCCAATCTGTATAAGCTCTTGCATCCATTACAAATTTTCGCATCCTTTCATCCACAGATACATAATCAATCCCCCCCTTCCTTTCATTCAGTTCACCACCCACTCGCCATGTATACCTGTGGATCATTTTGTGCCTGAAAAGGGTATTGGCTATCACCAATCTTCCAGCACAAAAATCCACTAACGCACTGCCATTCTCATCTATCTCAGCAGGCACACCCCACTCACCAACTATTCCATCCACCTTCCCATTCCCTACTTTACCATTCATATCACCGATCAAAAACACTCTCTCCTTCCAAACTTTTCCATGCACACTTCCACATTTGTCCAGAACTCTTCTTTCTGCTTGCACGATCTTGCGTTTGCGCATACACACACACAATCGCCCACGTTTGTATTCCAACTTTCAATCTTACCCACACATTCCTTGACCCAGCTGATCCATACTCTCATGCTCTCCTTCCATCTTTTACTCACAACTATACATACTCCTTTTGTCCTCTCATTCTCACCTACACCTGCACGTATACCCCAACCATACTCCCATTCTCTCACACTCACCTCCATTTCGTTTCAGTTATTCCGCATTCATCAACTTTCGCACCCTCAAGCACCTGGACAATCTCTCTTTCAATTCATCATTCGCTTCCCTTACAATCCAAGTTCCGATTACCACGTCCTTTGTCCGGTCCTTGGTCGTCATCTTTTGGTCAGTTTTTGTCCGAGGCTTATTGTTTGTCTTCTTAGATAGTTGTTTTCCGGGAAGGGGCACTAACCCTCCGGCAATCCTTTTAGTCGCCTTTTACGACAAGCAGGGATACTAGGGGAGTATTCTTGAAAAAAAAAAAAACTCTTCCCCCAGGGGTATGAAACTAACCGTCATACTGCAAGAATATTCCATTTTTAAAATTTGATTCGGTGGATCAAGGTGCCACCTTAAAGATTGAGTTATAGAGGAAAACATTTAATATCCGTTTGATCTCTAAATATCCTTGTTTTCACGTCTCTGAAAAAAGAAAAAACTCTTTGGGCTGAAACTCCCAAAATTCCAGTCTTATTTGCATTTTGATCGCTTTCATCTTACGTTTTGCCTCATTTTTTTTTTTTATCACCTCTAGAAATATTTTCTGTATTTACATAGAATTAATAGTGTTTCCCAGCAAATTTAAAGACATTTGTGGTTGTAGCATATTTAGTGTTTTCGGCTTAATTCTAGCAGTTTTTAGTTCTTTTCACAATTCTAATGAGACAAAACTCTTAGGGCTTATACTCAAAAAATTTCAGCTTTTTCCTTTTGATCGCTTTCGTCTTACTTTATCTTCATTAGGCAAGTTATTGAAATTTTTTTTGCCATTCGCTCACCGTAAGAAATATCTGAATTTTGGTACAATTGGGAGTATTTCCCAGCAAATTTAAAGAACATTTGTCGAAGTACCATACTTAGTGATCTCGCCCTCAATCATCATGAATCAGTTATCATAGTTTTGAATTATTCCTAAAGCGGACGCTTTTATCAACAATAAATACTTGACTATTTACGACTATTTGAAGTTACCACTGGATACGAAAAAGTCACAAATGACCGTCTTCCTAACCTGAAAAACCAATCTCTAGGTAACATTATTATAATAAATTCAGTGTTCCATCAACCTGCATTTTCTGTAGCGATTATGCAGTATATGAGTAAGGAGATGACAATTAAAAGTGTAAATGGTAATTAATTACATCTCATTAACGGTATAGTATTTACAAATTCTTGTATAAACCGTTAGGTGAGAGTTAAAAGGTCATCAACATTCTATCTCACTAGGTATGAATTTGCGAGAGAGTTTACCCAAGGAATTGCGGCTAAAGTGTAACACGATCTTTGATAGTCTGCAAGTACTTTTTCATGTTTTACTCTAGTCGGTTATTTTTGTTTCTACTGCATATAGAAAAGAATACTTGTTTGTAGTTTCTCGTATGTTTAGGAGACCCCTACATCAATTCAAGTTTATTTTTCATATACACTTCAGGTTCCGATCTCTTTACATGCCGGTTGATTTCTTGTAAAATCTTTCTCAAATGTTATTTCCTCACCCTCAGAAACGTCTTTTGAGATATGCAAATAATTATAAGTGTAAAGAATCAGTTTTAAGTACATCTGAGGAAGCTGCATATTTAGCAATTTTGTCCAAAAGTAAGTTTATACGGTAGAACAGTATTGATCTCTCCCCGTTGTGGATGCTCTCAGCCGTAACTAGTTCACAATTGGCACAAACTGTCACGCCTAGCATGAATTAAAAAAAAAAAAAAAAAAAAGCCAATAGACTCATCGGAAATTAAAAATCGTTTTTCTCAAAACGGTAGACATAACCGATCAGTTCGATGCTCTGGCAAATTTAGACTCATGAACAATGAAACTTCGTATATGAAGAACC
The DNA here is from genome assembly GCF_032717465.1 of Coenobita brevimanus. Classification (NCBI taxonomy): domain Eukaryota; kingdom Metazoa; phylum Arthropoda; class Malacostraca; order Decapoda; family Coenobitidae; genus Coenobita; species Coenobita brevimanus. The sequence continues at coordinate 21,824,380 of NC_137063.1, read as the reverse complement.
AAGTAATGATTACGAATTATATATCTCAGTACGGCTATGTATTTTATTTTTACCTAATAATATAATATATCTGACAATCAATACCTTAACTATTTTCTTATACCTAAACTTTTTTCATCAACCATCATTTTTTTTAGCTCATGCATTATATGTCAACGGAGATGAGAAATGAAGTCATTAATGTTAATTAATTCGATTCCTCTCTATTGCAATGGTATCAATACTTTTTCGTATAGATTTTTGGGTGTCAAACTAATCAATATTCTTTTTAACGAGGTATGATTTTACCTTGGTAAATATGGATAATATCACACGAGCAGTTATTCTATGAAACTATTCCATGTATAAAATCTCGTCGGGAGGCTTAAGTTGCCACTTTAGAGCTCTAGTTTTACATATAAAAATAGTATTCGTTTTATCTCATTTTTCAAGTTTTTTCACGTCTGTGTTGGGATGAAACCCACCTGTCAATCGTTTTCATCTGACGTCGTGCCTCATTTAGCCTTTTTAGTGATTCTTTTTCGAGACGGTGTTGCCTAAATTTTTATGTATATACAATTGAAATCGTTTCCCAGCTCATTTATGAAAGTTGTATATTTAGTGTCTTGGCCCCCAATTTATTGATTTTTAGGCTCATTTAAGTACAATATTTTTGAATTATTACTAGCGCGGTTCCTTCTACCGTAACAAACAACTTATTTTTTTTCTCTAGTTTCCACAACAAATGAAGAGTCACAAAATATTCTAAACCTACCTTAAAAATCCAAACAATCTCCAGACGTCATTAACAGTTCATTCAGTTTTCCATCAACCATCATTTTTTTTAGCTCATGCATTATATGTCAACGGAGATGAGGAATGAAGTCATTAATGTTAATTAATTCGATTCCCCTCTATTGCAATGGTATCAATACTTTCTCGTATACATTTCTGGGTGTCAAACACTAATCAATATTCTTTTTAACGAGGTATGACACTTTTGAGAGATTTCACCTGAGGAATGGCAGTTAATGGCATAACAAAAGCTTTCAAAATGTGGATTTTTTTTTTTTTTAATTAAAAGTGTTTCTACGGCAGATAAAAAAAAAAAATATTCATTCGAAGTTTCTCTCTCTTATCTGTGATCCCCACACCAATTCCACCATATTGTTCTTAACCCACGAACGCATAGGGCCCAATTAAATGGGCGGAAATTTTACTTTTTAGAAACTAATTTTATCTAAGTTTACCAGAGAATTCACGTTCTTCTTGTTGCAGGATGTAAAGAAAATGTAACTTTTCTCAGCTGATGATTCATATTCTAACTCACTTTGTAAACAACAAGTAAATGAAGGAAGGAAGGAGAGCTACTTCATTGCTTCTACCAAAATCTCTGGACATAAGTAAGTTATTGTTTATACATTGCTGCATATGGAAATTCTAATAGTGAGTGATGGTAAAAATGACACAAAATCTTGTTTTAATGTGTGAAATTATTGATTTGATGGAAAACCACAGTCACTTTTATTATCAGTGAAAATATGATGCCAATTTAAATGGGCTCTATGGAGCTCAGTCAGGGCACTGCTGCCTAAGAAGAGTACTTGAATCAAAATACTTGTTCACTTTTAATGCTTGTGTTACTTTATTTTGATTATATCTGATATATTCTTATCCCCAAGGGTCAATATGTGTACCGATGTACCGATGACCCATACGGGTAACCTACGTTTCGGGCAGCGCTTAGTCAGACCCCTCACCCACAACCCTACCCGCATGGGAGACCCTTCCAGATGTCGTTACATCCACGGGCAGGCTTGTGGGATCACAGGGGCACGCAAGCCCCCCCACCAAGACAAGGTGGCTGCCCACGGGGGGGATATGTCTACGGAGATGACGATTAAAGGTATAAATGGTAATCAATTACATCTCGTTCCTGCTATAATATTTATACCTTCTCGTATAATCCTTTCCGTGAGAGCCAAAAGGTCATCAACATTCCTTCGCTCTAGGTATCAAATTGTCGAGAGATTTTATCTAAGGAATTGCGGCTAATGGTGTAACACGAACTTTAATAGTCCACAAGTAGTTTTTCTTATGTTTTACTTTAGTCATATGGATCGATGTTATTTTTAAGTGCTTTTACTGCATATAAAAACTAATGCTCATTCGAAGTTTCTCGCTTGTTTAGGAGACCCCTACATCAATTCAAACTTATTGTTCCTAAACACCTCAGGTGCCGCTCTCTTTACATGTCAATTGATTTCTTGTAAATGTTATTTCCTCACCTTCAGAAACGTCTTCTGAGATTTGCAAATAATTGAAAGTGTAAAGGAATAATTTTCAAGTTCATTTGAGGAAAATGCATCTTTAGCAATTTTGACGAAACTAAGTTATACAGTATTGATCTCCCCCCGAAGTGTATGCTATCATCCGTAACTAGTTCACCTTTTTTCCGTGGTCACGGCTAAGATGAATTAAAAAAAAAAGAAAAAAAAAAGCGAATAGACTCATTGGAAAATAAAAAATTGTTAATTTCAACACGGAAGACACAACTGTTTAGTTCGATGCTCTTGCAACATGATTTTTTTAGACCCCTCATGAACAATAAATCTCCGAATATGAGGAACCAAGAAATGTTTACGAATTGTATATCTCAGTACGGCTATGTATTCTTTTTTTTTTTTCTAATAATATATTATACCTGTATCTGTCAATCAATACCTAAACTATTTCCATTTAAATGATTTATTGCCTCTCGGAGTGATTTTACCTTGGTAAATTTGGATAATGATATCACACGAGTCGTCATTCTGTGAAAGTATTCTATTTTTAAAATTCCATCAAGAGGCTTAACATGCAACCCTAAAGCTCTAGTTGTACGGATAAAAATAATATCCGTTTTATCTCTAAATTTCCAAGTATTTTCACGGGTCTGTTGGGATGAAACCCACCTGTGAATCGTTTTCATCTGACGTCGTGCCTCATTTAGCTTTGTTAGTGATTCTTTCTCGAGCCAGTGTTCTCTCATGGTATCAAATGTTACCTAAATTTTATGTAAATACAACTAAAGGCGTTTCCCAGCTAATTTAGAGTACATTTTAAAAGTTGTCTATTTAGTGTTTTCGTCCTCAATTATTCGTTTTTTAGGCTCAGTCGTGTATAATATTTTTAAATTATTACTAGCGCGGTTGCTTTTACCGCAACAAACAACTTGACCATTTTTTTGTCTCGTTAGCACTACAAATGAAGAAAGTTAAAAATTATCCCATACCTAACAAAAATCAAAACAATCTCCTGCTCTAATTAATACAGTTCATTCAGTTTTCTTCATTCAGCAATTTTTGAAGCTGTCATGCACTATATGTCCACGAAGATGAGGAATGGGGTCATAAATGGTAATTAATTATATACCACTGTATTGCAATATGAATACTTTCTCTGTGTTTATAATATGGAGTCCTGACATTGCAATAGTATTAATACTTTCTCGTATACATTTTTGGCTGAGAGTCAAAAGCTCATCAATATTCTTTTTAACGAGGTATCACGGTTTTGAGAGATTTCACCTGAGGAATTAAGGTTAATGGTGTAACACGAACATTCATAGTATGTAAGTATATTGATAATAACACATAATACATTACAGGTCTTTCAGTTTCGTGCCTTTCTATTATGTTGTGGTTAACAGTACAGTATTGCACATTAAATGCCTTTATAAACGTACCCCTACTGGTTCTGATTGTTCATAAAAACGATCATGACACACTATAGCACCACCAGCTTTGGCCGTTCCACATCTATGCAACAACGGTTACACTGGGGTTGGGGGAGGGGCGGTGGATGTGAGGTGTTCGATCGCCTGGCCGCTCACTGGCCGCGACTCCGGCTGCTTGGGGGGAAAGATTAGTGCTTTCGGGTGTACATTGTTAGAATTCCTTATTGTCATATAGTCATTAACATGATTATTTGTTATGCATTATGATATAAAAAATGAAGTTATCTTCTGGTATTGCGAATTAAACCCCATGCTAAACTCCCTAACTGGCTACATTCCGCTACACAACACGCTGATTGGTAGTTTGGGTATGCACCACTGCAGAGGCAAACTCCTCGGTGAGGAGTTTGACTTTCCAACAGCGGAATCTCAAACCCCTTTGACTTTACGAGGTGCTACAAAAAACGCATTTAGTTTATACGGATACCACTCCAGTAAAACAGTATTGATCTCTCCCCGAAGTGGATGCTATCAGCCGTAACTAGTTCACAATTGGCACAACCGTGAAATCACGGCTAGCATGAATTAAAAAAAAAAAAAAAAAAGCCAATAGACTCATTGAAAATTAATAATTTAATCTCAACACGGAAGAAACAACCGTTCAGTTCAATGCTCTTGCAAATTTAGACCCATCATGAACAATCAAACTCCGTATATGAGGAACCAACTAATGTTTACAAATTGTATGTCTCAGTACGGGTATTTAGTTCTTCCTAATATATTTGACAACCAATACCCAAATAATTTTCTTATACCTAAACTATTTTTATTTAAACGATTTATTGCCTTTTGGGATGATTTTACCTTATTTAATATGGATAATGATATTACACGAGCCGTCATTTTGAGATAGTATTCCATTTATAAAATCTCGTCAGGAGGCTTAAGATGCCACTTTAAAGCTCTAGTTATAGATAAAAATAATATCCCTTTTATTTCACAATTTCCAAGTTTTTTCACGTCTGTGTTGTGATGAAATTCGCATGTTAATCGTTGTCCTCTAACGTTGTGCCTCATTTACCTTGTTAATGACTCTTTATCGAGACTGTTTTCTCACGGTAGCACATGTTACCTAAAATTTGAAAGAGTTTCCCAGGTGAAAGTTGTATGTTTAGTGTCTTGGCCCTCAATTTCTCGGTGTCTAGGCTCAGTCAAGTACAATATTTTATAATTATTACTAGCGCAGTTGACCTTTTGTGTGTGTGGTTACCACTACAAATGAAAATAGTCACAAATTATCGTATACAGTTCATTCAGTTTTCCTTCAATCAGCATTTTTTGTAGCTCTCATGCAATACATGTCTACGGAGATGAGGAATGAAGTCATTAATGGTAATTAATTATGTACCCCTGTATTGCAATGGTATCAATACTTTCTCGTATACATTTTTCGGTGAGAGTCAAACGCTCATCAATATTCTTTTTAACGAGGTATCACAGTTTTGAGAGATTTCACCTGAGGAATTGCAGTTAATGGTGTAACACGAATTTCATAATGTGGAAACATTTTTTTTAATTAAAAGTGTTTCTACTGCCGTTATAAAGGACAATTCATTCGAAGTTTCGCGCTGTTTTCGCTGATCCTCACATCAATTCCAAGTTAAACACATCACATGCCAGCTCACTTTACAAGTCAATCGATTTATTGTTCTATGTTTCTTAAATGTGAATTTCTCGCCCCCAGAAATGTCCTGAATTTTGGAAATAACTGGGAGTGTTTGGCAATCAATTTGAGTCTATTTGTGGAAGTTGTATATTTAGCGAAATCGACCAAAAATAAGTTTATTCAAATCACTCCAGTAAAATAACACTGAACTACCTCCATAACGGGTGCTATCAGTCGTAACTAGTTCGTAAGTGGCACTATCTTTTAACCGAGAATTTACGGCAGAGATGAGAAAAATGCAGACACATCGGAAATTAAATATCCAACTTCAGCTCGACTCTCCTTCAACATGATTTTTTTAGACCCGTCTTGAACTGCATAGTTTCTACATCTCAGTACTGTTATGTATTTAATTTTTCTTTATATCTGATAATTAATACCTAAACAATTTTCTTGTAAACGATTTATTGGATTTCGGAGTGATTATTTCCTTCGTAAAACAAGCGAACCGTCATACTGCGAGAGTATCCCCTTTTTAAAATTTGATCACAGAGGCTTAACATGCCACTTTAATGCCAAAGTTATAAAAAAAAAAAATATCCGTTTAATCTCTAAATTTCCGTTTTTTTTTTTTCTCTAATTTTAGGAAACTCTTTGGGCTTATACCTCCCAAATGCCAGCCTTATTTAACTCTGAATCAGTTTCATCTTACGCTTAGCTTATTTAGCTTAAGTGATTTTTTTTTTTTGACAGTATTTTCTCACAATAACAAATGCTATCTAAATTTTAGGAACAATTCGAAGCGTTTCCCAGCTAATTTAGAGTACAATTGAGAAATTTGCACATTTAGTGTTTTCGCCCTCATTCATGCTGTTTCTAAGATCGCACAACTATAATAGTCGGATTATTACGAGCGCGGATACTTTTACCGTAACAAATGAGGTAAGTAACAAATGACCCTCTACCTAACGTAAATGTCCAAACATTATCCAGGCGGCTTTAATACAGTTCATTCAGTGCTCCTTCAACTAGCATTTCTTTTTTTAGTTACCATGCATTATATGACTATGGATATGAAGAATAAAGTCATAAAGAGTAATTAACTATATACCTCGGAATTGAAATAGTAGTTATACTTTCTCATAAATTTTAGGGAGAGTCAAAAGCTCATCTGTATTTATTCTAACGAGGTATCACAGTTTTGAGAGATTTATACCATAGGATTTGCGGCTAATGGTGTAACACGAATATTCAATGTGTAGTTTTTTTTTTTTTTTTTTTTTTTTTTTTACTTTCAGGCATAAGGCCCGATGTAGTTTGTAACTGCTTCTCGCAGATAAAACGAATACTCATTCGAAGTTCCTTGTTTGTCTCGGTGACTCCCACATCAATTCCAACTTAATGTTCTTAAATACCACAGATTCCCGCTCTCTTTACGTGTCAATCTATATCATATATTTTTTTAAATGTATATTTCTCGACAGCTTTGTTTTTTAAATAAGACGGAAAGTGTCAATTAATTTCCAGTAACTTGTGAATGTTGCATTTTTCGAGATTTCGACCTAAAGTTTATAGAGAAATTACTCTTGAAATAGTTCTGAACTACCCCCACAGCTGATGCTATCAGCTATTGGCACTAATATTTATCCGTGGTCTCGGCGAAGAAACCAAAAAAAAAAAAAAAAAACACTCGGAATTTAAAAGTACAGTTAATCTCAACACTTCAGACACTAAAGTTCAGGTCGACGCCCATGTAACATAATTTTTTTTTAAGCTACGAATATGACGAAGCATGAAATGTTTATGAACTGTATATCTCAGTAGGTTTAGGTATATAGTTTTTCCCTAATATCTTATGATCAGTACCTAAACAATTTTCTTGTAAACAGTTTATTGTCTTTCGAAGTTAATTTGCTTAGATATATATTGAAAATGATGTCAAACGAACCGTCATACTGCGAGAATATTCCATTTTAAAAATTTGTTCAGGTGGCTCAAGATGCCACTTTAAGGACCAAGTTATAAAGGAAAAAATATCCTTTTGATCTCTAAATTTCCAAGTTGTTTTCTCGTCTCTAATCTTAAACTCCTAAAATGCCAGCCTTCCTTACATGTTAATCGCTTTATTACTTATGTTTTTCCCGAGAAGGTGTTTTCTCACGGTAACAAATGTTTTCGGAATTATAGATACAGTTGGAAGTGTTTCCCAATTAAATGAAAGAACATTTGTGTAAGTTTAATATTTAGTGTTTTCGCCCTCAATTATGCATTTATACCTTCTCGTATAATCCTTTAGGTGACAGTCAAAAGGTCTTCAACATTCTAACGAGGTGTCAAATTGTCGAGTGATTTTACCTAATGAAATGCGAACGTTCTTAGTCCTCAAGTACATTTCCTATGTTTTATTATAGTTATTTTTAAGTGCTGCTACTGCGTATTCGAAGTTTCTCTCTAGTTTAGGAGACCCCTACATCAATTCAAACTAATTGTTCCTAAACACCTCAGGTGCCGCTTTCTTTACATGCCAATTGATTTCTTGTTAAATGTTTCATAAATGTTATTTCCTCACCCTCAGAAACGTCTTTTGCAATTGCAAATAATTGGAAGTGTAAAGGAAGCACTTTGAAGTACAATTGAGGAAGGTGCTTATTTCGCAGTTTTGAGAATAAGTAAGTTTATACGGATATCACTCCAGTAAAACAGTATTGATCTCTCCCTGAAGTGGGTGCTATCACCCGTAACTAGTTCACAGTTGGCACTACCTTTTATCTATGAAGTCACGGCTAAGATGAATTAAAAAAAAAAAAAAAAAAAAGGTAAATAGACTCACCGGAAATGAAAAATTGTTAATCTCAACACGGAAAACAGAACAGTTCAGTTCCATGTTCTTCCAAATTTAGACCCATAATGAACAATAAATCTCCGTATATAACGATCCAAGTAATGTTTACGAATTGTATATCACATTACGGCTATGTATTTAGTTTCTCCTAACAACTTAATATATCTGACAATCAATACCTAAACTATTTTCTTATACTTATATTATTTTCATTTAAACAATTTATTGCCTCGGGATGATTTTATGGTAAATATGGATAATGATATCACACAAGCCGTCATTCTGTGAAAGAATTCCATTTATAACATTTCATCAGGAGGCATAGCATGCCATTTTAATGCTCTAGTTGTATAGATAAAAATAATATCCCTGTTGCCTCTAAATTTCCAATTTTTTTCAGGTCTGTGTTGGGATGAAACCCACCAGTGAATCGTTTTCATCTGACATAGTGCCTCATTTAGCCTTGTTAGTGATTTTTTTTTCGAGACGGTGTTCTCATGGTAGTACATGTTCCCTAATTTTTTTTGTATATACAATTGAAATCGTTACCTAGCTAATTTATATTCATTTCTGTATGTTGTATATTTAGCAATTTGGCCCTAAATTATTCGATTTTTAGGTTCATTCAATTACTAAATTCTTGAATTATTACTAGCGCGGTTGCTTTTACCGTAAAAAGCAACTTGAACCTTTTTTTGTCTGGTTACCTCTGCAAATTAAGAAAGTCAATTTATCCTATACCTAACCTGAAAATCCAAACAATTTCCAGACGTCATTAATACAGTTCATTCAGTTATCAATCAGCATTTTTTGTAGCTGTGAAGCACTATATGTCTGCTGAGATGGGGAATGAAGTCAAAATGGTAATTAATTATATACCCCTTTATTGCAATAGTATCAATACTTTCTGGTATAATTTTTGGGTGTCAAAAGCTCAATATTCTTTTTAACAAAGTATCACAGTTTTGAGAGATTTCACCTGAGGAATTGCGGTTAATGGTGTAACATGGACTTTCATAATGTAATTTTTTTTCTCTTTAAATTTAAAGTGTTAATACTGCAGATAAAAAGGATTACACAGAAGTTTCTCGCTGTTCTCGGTGATCCCCACATCAATTCCAACTTATTGTTCTTAAACACCTCTCATGCCAGCTTTCTTTACATGTCAATTTAGTTGTATTTTTCTTATAGGTGAATTTCTCGCCCCTAGATATATCTTCTGAGTTTTGGAAATAACTGGGTGTTTCGCAGTCATTTGTGGTAGTTGTATATTTTAGCATTTCGACCAAAAACAAGTTTATACAGGAATCACTCCAGTAAAACAGTATTTATCTACCCAAAAGCGGGTGCTATTACTTGCTGGTTATTGGAACTCATTTTTATCCTACAATTCACGGCAGAGGTGAAAAGAATGGTGTTGTTAATCGAAACACTGCAGACACAAGAGTTCTGGTCGACACTCCTGCCACATGATATTTATAGTTCCATCATGATCAATGATGATTTATGAATTATATATCTCAGTACCTATATGTATTTAGTTTTTCCTTATATCTGATAATTAATAACTAAACAACACTCTTGTAAACGCTTTACTGGATTTCGGTGTGATTTTACCTTGGTAAACATGGATAATGATATACACGATCCGTCATACTGCGAAAGTATTCTATTTTTAAAAATTCTTCAGGCAGGCTAAACATGCCACTTTAAAGCCCGAGAAATACAGATAAAATACCCGTTTTACATCTAAATATCCAAATTGTTTTAATGCCTCTAATCATAAGAAACTCTTTGGCCTAGTCCCCTCAATTCCAGCCTTAATTATAATCTCTTTCATCATACGTACTACCACATTTAGTCTTTTTAGTGATTTTTTTTTTTTTCAGAGTAGGCAGATTCTGACTATGACATGCTATCTAAATTTTAGATACAATTGAGAGCGTGTCACAGCTAAATAATTGTCATAAGGTATTGCAGTAGTTTCTGTGCTATCTATAAATTTTTGGATGAGAGTCAAAAGCTCATTAATATTCCTTCTAACGAGGTACGATAGTTTTGGGAGATTGTACTTAAGGAATTGCGGCTAATGGCATAATACGAACAATTTTTTTTCTTTACATTGTCATAAGGTTCGATGTAATTTTTATTCGACCTGTCTCTCTTCCTTCCGTGACTTACATCAGTTCCAACTAATTGGTCTCAAACACATCATGTCAATCGATGTTTTGTTATATGTTCCTTAAATGCTAATTTCTCGTCCACAGAAATTTCATCATGTTGGAAATAACCGGGACTGTGTCGCAATGTTGAGTAATTTGTAGAAGTTGCATTTATAGCGATTTCGGCAAAAATTAAGTTTATACATAAATCACTCTAGTAAAATAATTTCCAACCCCCTACAAAGCGGATGCTATCAACTATTGGCACTACCTTTTATCCGTGAAGTTCCGGCAGAGATGAAAAAAGAAAAAAAAAAGATCGGAAATTAAAACTTTCGTTAAACTCAGCACTTCAGACACAACAGTTCAGGTCGATGCCCTTGTAACATGAATTTAATAGACCTATCATGAACATTAAACCTGAGAATATGGAGCCAAAAATGTTTAAGAAATGTATATCTCAGTCCGGTTAGGTATACAGCTATTTTTGACATCTGATCACTTTTTTTTTTTATATATATTGAAAATGATATCACGCGAACCGTCATACTGCGGGAATACTCCATCCATAAAATTTGATCAGGTTGCTGAAGATGCCACACTAAAGACCAAGTTATAGAGGAAAAGATAATATCCGTTTCTCTCTAAATTTCCAAGTTGTTTCGCGTCTTTAATGAGACAAAATTCTTTGGGCTTAAACTTTCAAATATCCAGCCTTCTATGCCTTTTGATCTCTTCCATCTTGCGTTTTGCCCCATTTAGCATTGTTACTGATTTTTTTTTTTTTTGTCGTTTTCTCACAGTAAGAAAAGTCTGAATTTTGAAACAATTAGTGGTGTTTCCCAGTAAATTTATTAACATTTGTCGAAGTACCATATTTAGTGTTTTCGGTCTCAATCATGCAGTTTTCAGGACGACTCAGGTGTCAAAGTTTTGGATTATTCCTAAAGCGGACTCATCTTAAAAAAAAAAAAAATATACCATTTACGAGAATTTGTCTGGTTTCCACTGGATATGAAAAAGTCGCAAATGACCGTCTTCCTATCCTAAAAATCTAGTTTCCCGGACACAGTAAATTCAGTGCTACTTCAACCTGCATTTTATGTAGCGATTATGCAGTATATATGTACGTAGATGACGATTAAAAGTATAAATGGTAATTATATCTCGTTCCTTCTATAGTATTTACACCTCGTAGGAAGCTCTAGGTGAGAGCCAAAGGGTCATCGATATTCCTTCACAGGAGGTATCAAATTGTCGAGAGATTGCGGCAAATCGTGTAAGACGAACTTTCATAGTCTGCAACTGTGTAAAGGAATCAGTTTTAAGTACATTTGAGGAAGTTGCATATATTGACACAAAGTAAAATTATACGGATATCACTCCAGTAAAACAGTATTGAACTCTCCCCGAAGTGGATGCTATTAGACGGAACTAGTTCACAATTGGCACAACCCTTTGTCTGTGAAATCACGGTTAGCATACATATATATATATATATATATATATATATATATATATATATATATATATATATATATATATATATATATATATATATATATATAGACTAATCGGAAATTAAAAATCAAGTTAATCTCAACACGGAAGACACAAGAGTTCAGTTCGATGCTCTTGCAAATTTAGTCCCATAATGAACAATAAAACTACATATATGAGGAACCAAGTAACATTTACGAACTGTATATCTCAGTACGGCTAAATATTTAGGTTTTGCTAATAATATAATATATCTGACAACTAATACCTAAACAATTATACGTAAATTATTTTCATTTAAATGATTTATTGCCTATTGGGATGATTTTACCTTGGTAAAAATGGATAATGATATCACACGAGCCGTCATTCTACGATAATATTCCATTTATAAAAACTTTGTCAGGAGGCTTAAGATGCCACTTTAAAGCCCTAGTTGTAAAGATGAAAATAATACCCGTTTAATCTCTCAATTTCCAAGTTCTCTCATTTCTGTGTTGAGATGAAACCCACCTGTGAATCGTTTTCATCTGACGTAGTGCCTCATCCAGCCACGTTAGTGATTCTTTTTCGAGACGGTGTTTTCTCACGGTAGCACGTCTTACCAAAAAATTATGTGTATAAAATTGAAAGCGTTTCCCAGCTAATTTATAGTATCTTTGTGAAAGTTGTATGTTTACTGTCTAGGCCCTCCATTTTTCGGTCGCTCTACTCAGTCAAGTACAATATTTTTGAATTATTACTAGCGTGGTTTCTCTTACCGTAACAAAAAAATTCACCATTTTTTTGTCTGGTAACCAAAAAAATTAAGTCATAAATTATCCTATACCTAACGTAAACCTCGAAACAATCTCCAGACGTCATTAATATAGTTCCTTCAATCAGCATTTTTTGTAGCTCTCATGCACTATATGTCTACGGAGATGATGAATGTAATAATAAATGGTAATTAATTATATACATCTTTATTGCAATAGTATCTCGTATACATTTTTGGGCGTCAATATTCTTTTTACCGAGGTATCACAGTTTTGAGAGATTTCACCTGAGAAATTACTGTTAATGGTGTAACAAGAATTTCATAATGTGAAAACTTTTTTTTTTTTTGTTAAAGTGTTTCCACTGGAGATGAAAATGACTATTCATTCGAAGTTTCTCGATGTTCTCGGTGATCCCCGAATCAATTTCAACTTATTCTTAAACACATCACATGCCAGCTCACTTTACATGTCAATCGATTTATTATTATAGTTTTCTTAAATGTGAATTTCTCGCCCCCAGAAATGTCTTCTGAGTTATGGAAATAACTGGGAGTGTTTCACAATCAACTTAGTCTATTTGTGGAAGTTGTATGTTTAGCGATTTCGCCCAAAAATAAGTTTATACAGAAATCACACCAGTGAAATACCATTGAACTACCTCCATAACGGGTGCTATCAGTCGTAGCTAGTTCGTAAGCGGAACTACCTTTTAACCGAGAATTCACGGCCGAGATGAAAAAAATGCCGATAGACTCATCGGAAATTAAATATCCAACTTCAGCTCGACTCTCCTTCAACATGATTTTTTTAGACCCGTCTTGAACTGCATAGTTTCTAAATCTCAGTACTGTTATGTATTTAATTTTTCTTTATATTTGATAATTAATACCTAAAAAAATTTTCTTGTAAACGATTTATTGGATTTCGGAGTGATTATTACCTTCGTAAAACAAGCGAACCGTCATACTGCGAGAGTATCCCCTTTTTAAATTTTGATCGGAGAGGCTTAACATGCCACTTTAATGCCAAAGTTATAAAAAAAAAAAAATATCCGTTTAATCTCTAAATTTCCGTTTTTTTTTCTCTCTAATTTTAGGAAACTCTTTGGGCTTATACCTCCCAAATGCCAGCCTTATTTAACTCTGAATCAGTTTCATCTTACGCTTAGCTTATTTAGCTTGTGATTTTTTTTTTGGACAGTATTTTCTCACAATAACAAATGCTATCTAAATTTTAGGAACAATTCGAAGCGTTTCCCAGCTAATTTAGAGTACAATTGAGAATTTTGCATATTTAGTGTTTTCGCCCTCATTCATGCTGTTTCTAAGATCGCACAACTATAATAGTCGGATTATTACGAGCGCGGATACTTTTACCGTAACAAATCAACGTGACCATTCTTTTGCCTGAAGTTACTACTACAAATGAGGTAAGTAACAAATGACCCTCTACCTAACGTAAATATCCAAACATTATCCAGGCGGCTTTAATACAGTTCATTCAGTGCTCCTTCAACTAGCATTTCTTTTTTTATTTACCATGCATTATATGACTATGGATATGAAGAATAAAGTCATAAATAGTAATTAACTATATACCTCGGAATTGAAATAGTAGTTATACTTTCTCATAAATTTTAGGGAGAGTCAAAAGCTCATCTGTATTTATTCTAACGAGGTATCACAGTTTTGAGAGATTTATACCATAGGATTTGCAGCTAATGGTGTAACACGAATATTCAATGTGTAGTTTTTTTGTTTTTTTTGTTTTGTTTTTTTTTACTTTCAGGCATAAGGCCCGATGTAGTTTTTAACTGCTTCTCGCAGATAAAACGAATACTCATTCGAAGTTCCTTGTTTGTCTCGGTGACTCCCACATCAATTCCAACTTAATGTTCTTAAATACCACAGATTCCCGCTCTCTTTACGTGTCAATCTATATCATATATTTTTTTAAATGTATATTTCTCGACAGCTTTGTTTTTAAATAACAGGGAAAGTGTCAATTAATTTCCAGTAACTTGTGAATGTTGCATTTTTCGAGATTTCGACCTAAAGTTTATACAGAAATTACTCTTGAAATAGTTCTGAACTACCCCCACAGCTGATGCTATCAGCTATTGGCACTAATATTTATCCGTGGTCTCGGCGAAGAAACCAAAATAATAATAAAAAAAAAAACACTCGGAATTTAAAAGTACAGTTAATCTCAACACTTCAGACACTAAAGTTCAGGTCGACGCCCATGTAACATAATTTTTTTTTTAAGCTACGAATATGACGAAGCATGAAATGTTTATGAACTGTATATCTCAGTAGGTTTAGGTATATAGTTTTTCCCTAATATCTTATGATCAGTACCTAAACAATTTTCTTGTAAACAGTTTATTGTCTTTCGAAGTTAATTTGCTTAGATATATATTGAAAATGATGTCAAACGAACCGTCATACTGCGAGAATATTCCATTTTAAAAATTTGTTCAGGTGGCTCAAGATGCCACTTTAAGGACCAAGTTATAAAGGAAAAAATGTCCTTTTGATCTCTAAATTTCCAAGTTGTTTTCTCGTCTCTAATCTTAAACTCCTAAAATGCCAGCCTTCCTTACCTGTTAATCGCTTTATTACTTATGTTTTTCCCGAGAGGGTGTTTTCTCACGGTAACAAATGTTTTCGGAATTATAGATACAGTTGGAAGTGTTTCCCAATTAAATGAAAGAACATTTGTGTAAGTTAAATATGTAGTGTTTTCGCCCTCAATTATGCATTTATACCTTCTTGTATAATCCTTTAGGTGACAGTCAAAAGGTCTTCAACATTCTAACGAGGTGTCAAATTGTCGAGTGATTTTACCTAATGAAATGCGAACGTTCTTAGTCCTCAAGTACATTTCCTATGTTTTATTAAAGTTATTTTTAAGTGCTGCTACTGCGTATTCGAAGTTTCTCTCTAGTTTAGGAGACCCCTACATCAGTTCAAACTAATTGTTCCTAAACACCTCAGGTGCCGCTTTCTTTATATGCCAATTGATTTCTAGTTAAATGTTTCATAAATGTTATTTCCTCACCCTCAGAAACGTCTTTAGCAATTGCAAATAATTGGAAGTGTAAAGGAAGCACTTTGAAGTACAATTGAGGAAGGTGCTTATTTCGCAGTTTTGAGAATAAGTAAGTTTATACGGATATCACTCCAGTAAAACAGTATTGATCTCTCCCTGAAGTGGGTGCTATCACCCGTAACTAGTTCACAATTGGCACTACCTTTTATTTATGAAGTCACGGCTAAGATGAATTTAAAAAAAAAAGAAAAAAAGAAAAAGGTAGAATCACCGGAAATGAAAAATTTTTAATCTCAACACGGAAAACACAACAGTTCAGTTCCATGCTCTTGCAAATTTAGACCCATAATGAACAATAAATCTCCGTATATAACGATCCAAGTAATGTTTAAGAATTGTATATCACATTACGGCTATGTATTTAGTTTCTCCTAACAACTTAATATATCTGACAATCAATACCTAAAGTATTTTCTTATACTTATATTATTTTCATTTAAACAATTTATTGCCTCGGGATGATTTTATGGTAAATATGGATAATGATATCACACAAGCCGTCATTCTGTGAAAGAATTCCATTTATAACATTTCATCAGGAGGCATAGCATGCCATTTTAATGCTCTAGTTGTATAGATAAAAATAATATCCCTGTTGCCTCTAAATTTCCAATTGTTTTCAGGTCTGTGTTGGGATGAAACCCATCAGTGAATCGTTTTCATCTGACATAGTGCCTCATTTAGCCTTGTTAGTGATTTTTTTTCGAGACGGTGTTCTCATGGTAGTACATGTTACCTTAATTTTTTTGTATATACAATTGAAATCGTTTCCTAGCTAATTTATAGTACATTTCTGAATGTTGTATATTTAGCAATTTGGCCCTAAATTATTCGATTTTTAGGCTCAGTCAATTACTAAATTCTTGAATTATTACTAGCGCGGTTGCTTTTACCGTAAAAAGCAACTTGACCATTTTTTTGTCTGGTTACCTCTGCAAATTAAGAAAGTCAATTTATCCTATACCTAACCTGAAAATCCAAACAATTTTCAGACGTCATTAATACAGTTCGTTCTGTTATCAATCAGCATTTTTTGTAGCTGTGAAGCACTATATGTCTGCTGAGATGGGGAATGAAGTCAAAATGGTAATTAATTATATACCCCTTTATTGCAATAGTATCAATACTTTCTGGTATAATTTTTGGGTGTCAAAAGCTCAATATTCTTTTTAACAAAGTATCACAGTTTTGAGAGATTTCACCTGAGGAATTGCGATTAATGGTGTAACATGGACTTTCATAATGTAATTTTTTTTCTCTTTAAATTTAAAGTGTTAATACTGCAGATATAAAGGTCA
>NC_137063.1:21728236-21807240 GCF_032717465.1 Coenobita brevimanus | reverse complement strand
TGAGTCTATTTACCTTTTTCTTTTTTTTTTTAAATTCATCTTAGCCGTGACTTCATAGATAAAAGGTAGTGCCAATTGTGAACTAGTTACGGGTGATAGCACCCACTTCAGGGAGAGATCAATACTGTTTTACTGGAGTGATATCCGTATAAACTTACTTATTCTCAAAACTGCGAAATAAGCACCTTCCTCAATTGTACTTCAAAGTGCTTCCTTTACACTTCCAATTATTTGCAATTGCAAAAGACGTTTCTGAGGGTGAGGAAATAACATTTATGAAACATTTAACAAGAAATCAATTGGCATGTAAAGAAAGCGGCACCTGAGGTGTTTAGGAACAATTAGTTTGAATTGATGTAGGGGTCTCCTAAACTAGAGAGAAACTTCGAATACGCAGTAGCAGCACTTAAAAATAACTATAATAAAACATAGGAAATGTACTTGAGGACTAAGAACGTTCGCATTTCATTAGGTAAAATCACTCGACAATTTGACACCTCGTTAGAATGTTGAAGACCTTTTGACTGTCACCTAAAGGATTATACGAGAAGGTATAAATGCATAATTGAGGGCGAAAACACTAAATATTAAACTTACACAAATGTTCTTTCATTTAATTGGGAAACACTTCCAACTGTATCTATAATTCCGAAAACATTTGTTACCGTGAGAAAACACCTTCTCGGGAAAAACATAAGTAATAAAGCGATTAACAGGTAAGGAAGGCTGGCATTTTAGGAGTTTAAGATTAGAGACGAGAAAACAACTTGGAAATTTAGAGATCAAAAGGACATTTTTTCCTTTATAACTTGGTCCTTAAAGTGGCATCTTGAGCCACCTGAACAAATTTTTAAAATGGAATATTCTCGCAGTATGACGGTTCGTTTGACATCATTTTCAATATATATCTAAGCAAATTAACTTCGAAAGACAATAAACTGTTTACAAGAAAATTGTTTAGGTACTGATCATAAGATATTAGGGAAAAACTATATACCTAAACCTACTGAGATATACAGTTCATAAACATTTCATGCTTCGTCATATTCGTAGCTTAAAAAAAAATTATGTTACATGGGCGTCGACCTGAACTTTAGTGTCTGAAGTGTTGAGATTAACTGTACTTTTAAATTCCGAGTGTTTTTTTTTTTTTTTATTATTATTTTGGTTTCTTCGCCGAGACCACGGATAAATATTAGTGCCAATAGCTGATAGCATCAGCTGTGGGGGTAGTTCAGAACTATTTCAAGAGTAATTTCTGTATAAACTTTAGGTCGAAATCTCGAAAAATGCAACATTCACAAGTTACTGGAAATTAATTGACACTTTCCCTGTTATTTAAAAAACAAAGCTGTCGAGAAAAATACATTTTAAAAAATATATGATATAGATTGACACGTAAAGAGAGCGGGAATCTGTGGTATTTAAGAACATTAAGTTGGAATTGATGTGGGAGTCACCGAGACAAACAAGGAACTTCGAATGAGTATTCGTTTTATCTGCGAGAAGCAGTTAAAAACTACATCGGGCCTTATGCCTGAAAGTAAAAAAAAAAAAAAAAAAAACTACACATTGAATATTCGTGTTACACCATTAGCTGCAAATCCTATGGTATAAATCTCTCAAAACTGTGATACCTCGTTAGAATAAATACAGATGAGCTTTTGACTCTCCCTAAAATTTATGAGAAAGTATAACTACTATTTCAATTCCGAGGTATATAGTTAATTACTATTTATGACTTTATTCTTCATATCCATAGTCATATAATGCATGGTAACTAAAAAAAGAAATGCTAGTTGAAGGAGCACTGAATGAACTGTATTAAAGCCGCCTGGATAATGTTTGGATATTTACGTTAGGTAGAGGGTCATTTGTTACTTACCTCATTTGTTACGGTAAAAGTATCCGCGCTCGTAATAATCCGACTATTATAGTTGTGCGATCTTAGAAACAGCATGAATGAGGGCGAAAACACTAAATATGCAAATTTCTCAATTGTACTCTAAATTAGCTGGGAAACGCTTCGAATTGTTCCTAAAATTTAGATAGCATTTGTTATTGTGAGAAAATACTGTCAAAAAAAAAATCACTTAAGCTAAATAAGCTAAGCGTAAGATGAAACTGATTCAGAGTTAAATAAGGCTGGCATTTGGGAGGTATAAGCCCAAAGAGTTTCCTAAAATTAGAGAAAAAAAAAACGGAAATTTAGAGATTAAACGGATATATATATATTTTTTTTTATAACTTTGGCATTAAAGTGGCATGTTAAGCCTCTCTGATCAAATTTTAAAAAGGGGATACTCTCGCAGTATGACGGTTCGCTTGTTTTACGAAGGTAATAATCACTCCGAAATCCAATAAATCGTTTACAAGAAAATTGTTTAGGTATTAATTATCAGATATAAAGAAAAATTAAATACATAACAGTACTGAGATGTAGAAACTATGCAGTTCAAGACGGGTCTAAAAAAATCATGTTGAAGGAGAGTCGAGCTGAAGTTGGATATTTAATTTCCGATGTGTCTGCATTTTTCTCATCTCTGCCGTAAATTCTCGGTTAAAAGATAGTGCCACTTACGAACTAGTTACGACTGATAGCACCCGTTATGGAGGTAGTTCAGTGTTATTTTACTGGAGTGATTTGTATAAACTTATTTTTGGTCGATTTCGCTAAATATACAACTTCCACAAATAGACTCAAAGTTGATTGCCAAACACTCCCAGTTATTTCCAAAATTCAGGACATTTCTGGGGGCGAGAAATTCACATTTAAGAAACATATAACAATAAATCGATTGACTTGTAAAGTGAGCTGGCATGTGATGTGTTTAACTTGGAATTGATGTGAGGATCAGCGAAAACAGCGCGAAACTTCGAATGAATTGTCCTTTATAACGGCAGTAGAAACACTTTTAATTAAAAAAAAATGTTTCCACATTATGAAATTCGTGTTACACCATTAACTGCAATTGCTCAGGTGAAATCTCTCAAAACTGTGATACCTCGTTAAAAAGAATATTGATGAGCGTTTGACTCTCACCGAAAAATGTATACGAGAAAGTATTGATACCATTGCAATACAGGGGTACATAATTAATTACCATTAATGACTTCATTCCTCATCTCCGTAGACATGTATTGCATGAGAGCTACAAAAAATGCTGATTGAAGGAAAACTGAATGAACTGTATACGATAATTTGTGACTATTTTCATTTGTAGTGGTAACCACACACACAAAAGAAGGTCAACTGCGCTAGTAATAATTATAAAATATTGTACTTGACTGAGCCTAGACACCGAGAAATTGAGGGCCAAGACACTAAACATACAACTTTCAGCTGGGAAACTCTTTCAAATTTTAGGTAACATGTGCTACCGTGAGAAAACAGTCTCGATAAAGAGTCATTAACAAGGTAAATGAGGCACAACGTTAGAGGACAACGATTAACATGCGAATTTCATCACAACACAGACGTGAAAAAACTTGGAAATTGTGAAATAAAAAGGATATTATTTTTATCTATAACTAGAGCTTTAAAGTGGCATCTTAAGCCTCCTGACGAGATTTTATAAATGGAATACTATCTCAAAATGACGGCTCGTGTAATATCATTATCCATATTAAATAAGGTAAAATCATCCCAAAAGGCAATAAATCGTTTAAATAAAAATAGTTTAGGTATAAGAAAATTATTTGGGTATTGGTTGTCAAATATATTAGGAAGAACTAAATACCCGTACTGAGATATACAATTTGTAAACATTAGTTGGTTCCTCATATACGGAGTTTGATTGTTCATGATGGGTCTAAATTTGCAAGAGCATTGAACTGAACGGTTGTTTCTTCCGTGTTGAGATTAAATTATTAATTTTCAATGAGTCTATTGGCTTTTTTTTTTTTTTTTTTTTAATTCATGCTAGCCGTGATTTCACGGTTGTGCCAATTGTGAACTAGTTACGGCTGATAGCATCCACTTCGGGGAGAGATCAATACTGTTTTACTGGAGTGGTATCCGTATAAACTAAATGCGTTTTTTGTAGCACCTCGTAAAGTCAAAGGGGTTTGAGATTCCGCTGTTGGAAAGTCAAACTCCTCACCGAGGAGTTTGCCTCTGCAGTGGTGCATACCCAAACTACCAATCAGCGTGTTGTGTAGCGGAATGTAGCCAGTTAGGGAGTTTAGCATGGTGTTTAATTCGCAATACCAGAAGATAACTTCATTTTTTATATTATAATGCATAACAAATAATCATGTTAATGACTATATGACAATAAGGAATTCTAACAATGTACACCCGAAAGCACTAATCTTTCTCTCCAAGCAGCCGGAGACGCGGCCAGTGAGCGGCCAGGCGATCGAACACCCCACATCCACCGCCCCTCCCCCAACCCCAGTGTAACCGTTGTTGCATAGATGTGGAACGGCCAAAGCTGGTGGTGCTATAGTGTGTCATGATCGTTTTTATGAACAATCAGAACCAGTAGGGGTACGTTTATAAAGGCATTTAATGTGCAATACTGTACTGTTAACCACAACATAATAGAAAGGCACGAAACTGAAAGACCTGTAATGTATTATGTGTTATTGTCAATATACTTACATACTATGAATGTTCGTGTTACACCATTAACCTTAATTCCTCAGGTGAAATCTCTCAAAACCGTGATACCTCGTTAAAAAGAATATTGATGAGCTTTTGACTCTCAGCCAAAAATGTATACGAGAAAGTATTAATACTATTGCAATGTCAGGACTCCATATTATAAACACAGAGAAAGTATTCATATTGCAATACAGTGGTATATAATTAATTACCATTTATGACCCCATTCCTCATCTTCGTGGACATATAGTGCATGACAGCTTCAAAAATTGCTGAATGAAGGAAAACTGAATGAACTGTATTAATTAGAGCAGGAGATTGTTTTGATTTTTGTTAGGTATGGGATAATTTTTAACTTTCTTCATTTGTAGTGCTAACGAGACAAAAAAATGGTCAAGTTGTTTGTTGCGGTAAAAGCAACCGCGCTAGTAATAATTAAAAAATATTATACATGACTGAGCCTAAAAAACGAATAATTGAGGACGAAAACACTAAATAGACAACTTTTAAAATGTACTCTAAATTAGCTGGGAAACGCCTTTAGTTGTATTTACATAAAATTTAGGTAACATTTGATACCATGAGAGAACACTGGCTCGAGAAAGAATCACTAACAAAGCTAAATGAGGCACGACGTCAGATGAAAACGATTCACAGGTGGGTTTCATCCCAACAGACACGTGAAAATACTTGGAAATTTAGAGATAAAACGGATATTATTTTTATCCGTACAACTAGAGCTTTAAAGTTGCATGTTAAGCCTCTTGATGAAATTTTAAAAATAGAATACTTTCACAGAATGACGACTCGTGTGATATCATTATCCAAATTTACCAAGGTAAAATCACTCCGAGAGGCAATAAATCATTTAAATGGAAATAGTTTAGGTATTGATTGACAGATACAGGTATATTATATTATTAGAAAAAAAAAAAAGAATACATAGCCGTACTGAGATATACAATTCGTAAACATTTCTTGGTTCCTCATATTCGGAGATTTATTGTTCATGAGGGGTCTAAAAAAATCATGTTGCAAGAGCATCGAACTAAACGGTTGTGTCTTCCGTGTTGAAATTAACAATTTTTTAATTTCCAATGAGTCTATTCGCTTTTTTTTTTTTTTTTTTTTTTTTAATTCATCTTAGCCGTGACTTCACGGAAAAAAGGTGAACTAGTTACGGATGATAGCATACACTTCGGGGGGAGATCAATACTGTATAACTTAGTTTCGTCAAAATTGCTAAAGATGCATTTTCCTCAAATGTACTTGAAAATTATTCCTTTACACTTCCAATTATTTGCAAATCTCAGAAGACGTTTCTGAAGGTGAGGAAATAACATTTAGGAGACATTTAACAAGAAATCAATTGACATGTAAAGAGAGCGGCACCTGAGGTGTTTAGGAACAATAAGTTTGAATTGATGTAGGGGTCTCCTAAACAAGCGAGAAACTTCGAATGAGCATTAGTTTTTATATGCAGTAAAAGCACTTAAAAATAACATCGATCCATATGACTAAAGTAAAACATAAGAAAAACTACTTGTGGACTATTAAAGTTCGTGTTACACCATTAGCCGCAATTCCTTAGATAAAATCTCTCGACAATTTGATACCTAGAGCGAAGGAATGTTGATGACCTTTTGGCTCTCACGGAAAGGATTATACGAGAAGGTATAAATATTATAGCAGGAACGAGATGTAATTTATTACCATTTATACTTTTAATCGTCATCTCCGTAGACATATCCCCCCCCGTGGGCAGCCACCTTGTCGTGGTGGGGGGGCTTGCGTGCCCCTGTGATCCCACAAGCCTGCCCGTGGATGTAACGACATCTGGAAGGGTCTCCCATGCGGGTAGGGTTGTGGGTGAGGGGTCTGACTAAGCGCTGCCCGAAACGTAGGTTACCCGTATGGGTCATCGGTACATCGGTACACATATTGACCCTTGGGGATAAGAATATATCAGATATAATCAAAATAAAGTAACACAAGCATTAAAAGTGAACAAGTATTTTGATTCAAGTACTCTTCTTAGGCAGCAGTGCCCTGACTGAGCTCCATAGAGCCCATTTAAATTGGCATCATATTTTCACTGATAATAAAAGTGACTGTGGTTTTCCCTCAAATCAATAATTTCACACATTAAAACAAGTCTTTATGTGTCATTTTTACCATCACTCACTATTAGAAGTTCCATATGCAGCCAATGTATAGACATTAACTTACTTATGTCCAGAGATTTTGGTAGAAGCAATGAAGTAGCTCTCCTTCCTTCCTTCATTTACTTGTTGTTTACAAAGTGAGTTAGAATATGAATCATCAGCTGAGAAAAGTTACATTTTCTTTACATCCTGCAACAAGAAGAACGTAAATTCTCTGGTAAACTTAGATAAAATTAGTTTCTAAAAAGTAAAATTTCCGCCCATTTAATTGGGCCCTATGCGTTCGTGGGTTAAGAACAATATGGTGGAATTGGTGTGGGGATCACAGATAAGAGAGAGAAACTTCGAATGAATATTTTTTTTTATCTGCAGTAGAAACACTTTTAATTAAGAAAAAAAAAATCCACATTTTGAAAGCTCTTGTTATGCCATTAACTGCCATTCCTCAGGTGAAATCTCTCAAAAGTGTCATACCTCATTAAAAAGAATATTGATTAGTGTTTGACACCCAAAAATGTATACGAGAAAGTATTGATACCATTGCAATAGAGAGGAATCGAATTAATTAACATTAATGACTTCATTCCTCATCTCCGTTGACATATAATGCATGAGCTAAAAAAATGATGGTTGATGGAAAACTGAATGAACTGTTAATGACGTCTGGAGATTGTTTGGATTTTTAAGGTAGGTTTAGAATATTTTGTGACTCTTCATTTGTTGTGGAAACTAGAGAAAAAAATTAAGTTGTTTGTTACGGTAGAAGGAACCGCGCTAGTAATAATTCAAAAATATTGTACTTAAATGAGCCTAAAAATCGATAAATTGGGGGCCAAGACACTAAATATACAACTTTCATAAATGAGCTGGGAAACGATTTCAATTGTATATACATAAAAATTTAGGCAACACCGTCTCGAAAAAGAATCACTAAAAAGGCTAAATGAGGCACGACGTCAGATGAAAACGATTCACAGGTGGGTTTCATCCCAACACAGACGTGAAAAAACTTGAAAATTGAGATAAAACGGATACTATTTTTATATGTAAAACTAGAGCTCTAAAGTGGCAACTTAAGCCTCCCGACGAGATTTTATACATGGAATAGTTTCATAGAATAACTGCTCGTGTGATATTATCCATATTTACCAAGGTAAAATCATCCCGAGGCAATAAATCGTTTAAATGAAAAAAGTTTAGGTATAAGAAAATAGTTAAGGTATTGATTGTCAGATATATTATATTATTAGGTAAAAATAAAATACATAGCCGTACTGAGATATATAATTCGTAATCATTACTTGGTTCTTCATATACGAAGTTTCATTGTTCATGAGTCTAAATTTGCCAGAGCATCGAACTGATCGGTTATGTCTACCGTTTTGAGAAAAACTTGATTTTTAATTTCCGATGAGTCTATTGGCTTTTTTTTTTTTTTTTTTTTTTTTTAATTCATGCTAGGCGTGACAGTTTGTGCCAATTGTGAACTAGTTACGGCTGAGAGCATCCACATCGGGGAGAGATCAATACTGTTCTACCGTATAAACTTACTTTTGGACAAAATTGCTAAATATGCAGCTTCCTCAGATGTACTTAAAACTGATTCTTTACACTTATAATTATTTGCATATCTCAAAAGACGTTTCTGAGGGTGAGGAAATAACATTTGAGAAAGATTTTACAAGAAATCAACCGGCATGTAAAGAGATCGGAACCTGAAGTGTATATGAAAAATAAGCTTGAATTGATGTAGGGGTCTCCTAAACATACGAGAAACTACAAACAAGTATTCTTTTCTATATGCAGTAGAAACAAAAATAACCGACTAGAGTAAAACATGAAAAAGTACTTGCAGACTATGAAAGATCGTGTTACACTTTAGCCGCAATTCCTTGGGTAAACTCTCTCGCAAATTGATACCTAGTGAGATAGAATGTTGATGACCTTTTAACTCTCACCTAACGGTTTATACAAGAATGTGTAAATACTATACCAGGAACGAGATGTAATTAATTACCATTTACACTTTTAATTGTCATCTCCGTACACATATACTGCATAATCGCTACAGAAAATGCAGGTTGATGGAACACTGAATTTATTATAATAATGTTACCTAGAGATTGGTTTTTCAGGTTAGGAAGACGGTCATTTGTGACTTTTTCGTATCCAGTGGTAACTTCAAATAGTCGTAAATAGTCAAGTATTTATTGTTGATAAAAGCGTCCGCTTTAGGAATAATTCAAAACTATGATAACTGATTCATGATGATTGAGGGCGAGATCACTAAGTATGGTACTTCGACAAATGTTCTTTAAATTTGCTGGGAAATACTCCCAATTGTACCAAAATTCAGATATTTCTTACGGTGAGCGAATGGCAAAAAAAATTTCAATAACTTGGCTAAATGAAGATAAAGTAAGACGAAAGCGATCAAAAGGAAAAAGCTGAAATTTTTTGAGTATAAGCCCTAAGAGTTTTGTCTCATTAGAGTCGTGAAAAGAACTAAAAACTGCTTGAATTAAGCCGAAAACACTAAATATGCTACAACCACAAATGTCTTTAAATTTGCTGGGAAACACTATTAATTCTATGTAAATACAGAAAATATTTCTAGAGGTGATAAAAAAAAAAAAAATGAGGCAAAACGTAAGATGAAAGCGATCAAAATGCAAATAAGACTGGAATTTTGGGAGTTTCAGCCCAAAGAGTTTTTTTTTTTTCAGAGACGTGAAAACAAGGATATTTAGAGATCAAACGGATATTAAATGTTTTCCTCTATAACTCAGTCTTTAAGGTGGCACCTTGAGCCACCGAATCAAATTTTAAAAATGGAATATTCTCGCAGTATGACGGTTAGTGTCATACCCCTGGGGGAAGAGTTTTTTTCAAGAATACTCCCCTAGTATCCCTGCTTGTCGTAAAAGGCGACTAAAAGGATTGCCGGAGGGTTAGTGCCCCTCCCCGGAAAACAACTATCTAAGAAGACAAACAATAAGCCTCGGACAAAAACTGACCAAAAGATGACGACCAAGGACCGGACAAAGGACGTGGTAATCGGAACTTGGATTGTAAGGGAAGCGAATGATGAATTGAAAGAGAGATTGTCCAGGTGCTTGAGGGTGCGAAAGTTGATGAATGCGGAATAACTGAAACGAAATGGAGGTGAGTGTGAGAGAATGGGAGTATGGTTGGGGTATACGTGCAGGTGTAGGTGAGAATGAGAGGACAAAAGGAGTATGTATAGTTGTGAGTAAAAGATGGAAGGAGAGCATGAGAGTATGGATCAGCTGGGTCAAGGAATGTGTGGGTAAGATTGAAAGTTGGAATACAAACGTGGGCGATTGTGTGTGTGTATGCGCCAACGCAAGATCGTGCAAGCAGAAAGAAGAGTTCTGGACAAATGTGGAAGTGTGCATGGAAAAGTTTGGAAGGAGAGAGTGTTTTTGATCGGTGATATGAATGGTAAAGTAGGGAATGGGAAGGTGGATGGAATAGTTGGTGAGTGGGGTGTGCCTGCTGAGATAGATGAGAATGGCAGTGCGTTAGTGGATTTTTGTGCTGGAAGATTGGTGATAGCCAATACCCTTTTCAGGCACAAAATGATCCACAGGTATACATGGCGAGTGGGTGGTGAACTGAATGAAAGGAAGGGGGATTGATTATGTGTCTGTGGATGAAAGGATGCGAAAATTTGTAATGGATGCAAGAGCTGATACAGATTGGGGAAGTGGACTTTCTAACCACTACTTGGTGGTGGCCAGAATCAAGGTCCAATTAGGATGGAGAAATAGAAGAAGGGAAGGACGGGAAGAAGGAGTATTTGTAAGGAGAGTGGAAAGGTTAAATGAGAAAACGGCAGAGTATGAGAAATGGAAGAACGATTGGCCAAATATGAATTGGAGCAGATGGGGGACGTGGAAGGTGTCTGCAGGATATCTACAGAAGAAATATGTGCAGCATGTGATGTGGTGTGTGGGATGGAGAGACGACGGAGGGGTGTGCAAGGAACAGCGTGGTGGAATTAAGAGATGAGACAGGCTGTGGCACAAAAGAAGAAAGCATACAATGAATGGATGAGAAATAGGGGGGTGGAAGAAGTTGAGAGGCGGAAGAGAGAGTTATATGTAAAAAGAAAGAGTTGAAAAGATTAGTAAGAAAAAGTAAGAAGAGAGCGAATGAGGAATTTGGAAGGAACTTGAGTGTAAAGATGTTCTGGAAAGAGGTGAAAAGAATAAGACAGGGTGGAAGTGAAGTTAGCAGGGGAGTTAAAGATAAAAATGGTAGACTACTAGTGGAGAAGGGAGAAAAAGTGAGCAGATGGAGAGAACACTTTAAGGAATTGTTGAACATAGAGGATGGAAGTAATGCGAGTATAAGTGGCTAGGGAATGGCTGGGAGAAGGAGGGAGGTGAGAAGACAGGAAGAAATCAGTAGGATAGAAGTTGTGGAAGCAATGAGAAAGTTAAATTGGGGAAAGCCCAGGAGAGTGTGGTGAAATGCTGAAGTAAGGGGGAGAGATAGTATTATAATGGATGTGGAAAATGTGCAGATTGGCCTGGGAGGAAGATAGAGTTCCGGAGGATTGGAAATCAGGTATAATTATTCCCTTGTACAAAGGAAAAGGGAAAAAGAAGTGTGTGGTAATCATAGGGGCATCTGTCTTCTTAGTATAATAGAAAAAGTGTATGTTATGATACTTATTGACAGAGTTAGAGAAAGAACAGAGGAATTAGTTGAAGAATAGGTAGGCTTTAGGAAGGGAAGAGGTTGTGTAGATCAGATATTCATTGTTAGTGGAAAAGTTTCTAGAGAAGGGAAAGAAGTTGTATGGTGCTTTCATGGATTTGGAGAAAGCATATGACAGGGTGGATAGACAAGGATTGTGGAAAGTATTAAGAATATATGGAGTAGATGGGAAGTTGTTGAATGCTGTGAAGAGTATGTATGATGGTGCTAAGGCTATAGTGCGTGTGGATGGTGAAATGAGTGAATTTTTCTCTTTGAAGGTTGGGTTGAAACAGGGATGTATCATGTCTTCATGGTTGTTCAATCTGTACATGGATGGGGTAATAAAAGAGTTACAAGAAAGGGTAGTGGATGTTGGAGTGGCCCTGGTGAGAGAGGGTAGTGTTTGGTGACTCCATGTACTGTTGTTTGCAGATGATACTGTGTTGTAAAGACGAAGGAGAGCTGGAAGGCTTGGTGGATGAGTTTGGGAGAGTAAGAAACGGAATCTAAAGGTGAATGTAGGGTAAAGTGATGGTCTTTGAGAGAGGTGAAGTCAGTGAATGTACAGCGAGGTTGGATGGTGAGGAATTGGAAAATGTAAGTACGTTTAAGTACTTGGGTAGTGTGATGGGTGAAGTGCTTGAAAGGGTACAGCAGGGAAGAAAGGTTGCTGGTTCCTTGAAAGCAGTGATAAGAAACAGGGAAGTGAGCATTGAAGTGAAAAAGTTACTTGAGAGCAGTGGAAATGAGTTATTTAAGAGGAGCCTGTGGAGTCACATGGAGAGACAGGCTGACAAATGAGGATATAAAGGAGCTTTGTGGTGTGGATGTGGATGTGATAGGAAGCGTTAGGAGGAATACACTGAGGTGGTTTGGCCATGTGGAGAGGATGGAGGGTGAAAGACTGACGAAGAGAGTGTATGTGAGTGAGGTGGAGGGGGGAAGAGGGAGGGGGAGGCCGAGGATGAGATGGAAGGAGGGGGTGGAGAGGTATATGAGAGAGGGGGCTGTGAGTTGGGAGAGGGGCGACGTGGAGGCGATTTGTTTGTGGCCACCCGGAACGGGATTAAGGCGTCTGGCAATAGTTAGATAGATCAAAGTAAATTATCTTCGACAGGCAATAGACTGTTTATAAGATAACTGTTTAGGTATCTGTTGGGAAAAACTATATACCTAACCGTACTGAGATATAGAAACATTACTTGGTTCCTCGTACATGCAGTATTGTTGCTCGATGGGTCTAAAAAATCAGGTTGAAGGAGCGTCGACCTGGTGTTGTGTCTGCAGTGTTGAAATTAACTGGATATTTAATTTCCGATGAGTCTATCGGCATTTTTTTCATCTCGGCCGTGAATTCTCGGTTAAAAGGTAGTTCCGCTTACGAACTAGCTACGACTGATAGCACCCGTTATGGAGGTAGTTCAATGGTATTTTACTGGTGTGATTTCTGTATAAACTTATTTTTGGGCGAAATCGCTAAATATACAACTTCCACAAATAGACTAAGTTGATTGTGAAACACTCCCAGTTATTTCCATAACTCAGAAGACATTTCTGGGGGCGAGAAATTCACATTTAAGAAAACTATAATAATAAATCGATTGACATGTAAAGTGAGCTGGCATGTGATGTGTTTAAGAATAAGTTGAAATTGATGCGGGGATCACCGAGAACAGCGAGAAACTTCGAATGAATAGTCATTTTCATCTCCAGTGGAAACACTTTAATTAAAAAAAAAAAAAGTTTTCACATTATGAAGTTCTTGTTACACCATTAACAGTAATTTCTCAGGTGAAATCTCTCAAAACTGTGATACCTCGGTAAAAAGAATATTGACGCCCAAAAATGTATACGAGATACTATTGCAATAAAGATGTATATAATTAATTACCATTTATTATTACATTCATCATCTCCGTAGACATATAGTGCATGAGAGCTACAAAAAATGCTGATTGAAGGAACTATATTAATGACGTCTGGAGATTGTTTCGATGTTTACGTTAGGTATAGGATAATTTATGACTTTCTTAATTTTTTTGGTTACCAGACAAAAAAATGGTGAATTTTTTTGTT
Source organism: Coenobita brevimanus (assembly GCF_032717465.1). Classification (NCBI taxonomy): domain Eukaryota; kingdom Metazoa; phylum Arthropoda; class Malacostraca; order Decapoda; family Coenobitidae; genus Coenobita; species Coenobita brevimanus. The sequence continues at coordinate 21,793,659 of NC_137063.1, read as the reverse complement.
ACGGTAAGAGAAACCACGCTAGTAATAATTCAAAAATATTGTACTTGACTGAGTAGAGCGACCGAAAAATGGAGGGCCTAGACAGTAAACATACAACTTTCACAAAGATACTATAAATTAGCTGGGAAACGCTTTCAATTTTATACACATAATTTTTTGGTAACACGTGCTACCGTGAGAAAACACCGTCTCGAAAAAGAATCACTAACGTGGCTGGATGAGGCACTACGTCAGATGAAAACGATTCACAGGTGGGTTTCATCTCAACACAGAAATGAGAGAACTTGGAAATTGAGAGATTAAACGGGTATTATTTTTATCTTTACAACTAGGGCTTTAAAGTGGCATCTTAAGCCTCCTGACAAAGTTTTTATAAATGGAATATTATCGTAGAATGACGGCTCGTGTGATATCATTATCCATTTTTACCAAGGTAAAATCATCCCAATAGGCAATAAATCATTTAAATGAAAATATTTTACGTATAATTGTTTAGGTATTAGTTGTCAGATATATTATATTATTAGCAAAACCTAAATATTTAGCCGTACTGAGATATACAGTTCGTAAATGTTACTTGGTTCCTCATATATGTAGTTTTATTGTTCATTATGGGTCTAAATTTGCAAGAGCATCGAACTGAACTCTTGTGTCTTCCGTGTTGAGATTAACTTGATTTTTAATTTCCGATTAGTCTATATATATATATATATATATATATATATATATATATATATATATATATATATATATATATATATATATATATATATATATATATATATATATATATATATATATATATATATATATATATATATATATATATATATATATATATATATATATATATATATATATATATATATATATGTATGCTAACCGTGATTTCACAGACAAAGGGTTGTGCCAATTGTGAACTAGTTCCGTCTAATAGCATCCACTTCGGGGAGAGTTCAATACTGTTTTACTGGAGTGATATCCGTATAATTTTACTTTGTGTCAATATATGCAACTTCCTCAAATGTACTTAAAACTGATTCCTTTACACACTTGCAGACTATGAAAGTTCGTCTTACACGATTTGCCGCAATCTCTCGACAATTTGATACCTCCTGAGAAGGAATATCGATGACCCTTTGGCTCTCACCTAGAGCTTCCTACGAGGTGTAAATACTATAGAAGGAACGAGATATAATTACCATTTATACTTTTAATCGTCATCTACGTACATATATACTGCATAATCGCTACATAAAATGCAGGTTGAAGTAGCACTGAATTTACTGTGTCCGGGAAACTAGATTTTTAGGATAGGAAGACGGTCATTTGCGACTTTTTCATATCCAGTGGAAACCAGACAAATTCTCGTAAATGGTATTTTTTTTTTTTTTTTTAAGATGAGTCCGCTTTAGGAATAATTCAAAACTTTGACACCTGAGTCATCCTGAAAACTGCATGATTGAGACCGAAAACACTAAATATGGTACTTCGACAAATGTTAATAAATTAACTGGGAAACACCCCTAATTGTTTCAAAATTCAGACTTTTCTTACTGTGAGAAAATGACAAAAAAAAAAAAAAAATCAGTAACAATGCTAAATGGGGCAAAACGCAAGATGGAAGAGATCAAAAGGCATAGAAGGCTGGATATTTGAAAGTTTAAGCCCAAAGAATTTTGTCTCATTAAAGACGCGAAACAACTTGGAAATTTAGAGAGGAAACGGATATTATCTTTTCCTCTATAACTTGGTCTTTAGTGTGGCATCTTCAGCAACCTGATCAAATTTTATGGATGGAGTATTCCCGCAGTATGACGGTTCGCGTGATATCATTTTCAATATATATAAAAGAAAATTAACAGGCAATAAATTAAAAAAAATTGATCAGATGTTAAAAATAGCTGTATACCTAACCGGACTGAGATATACATTTCTTAAACATTTTTGGCTCCATATTCTCAGGTTTAATGTTCATGATAGGTCTATTAAATTCATGTTACAAGGGCATCGACCTGAACTGTTGTGTCTGAAGTGCTGAGTTTAACGAAAGTTTTAATTTCCGATTTTTTTTTTTTCTTTTTTCATCTCTGCCGGAACTTCACGGATAAAAGGTAGTGCCAATAGTTGATAGCATCCGCTTTGTAGGGGTTGGAAATTATTTTACTAGAGTGATTTATGTATAAACTTAATTTTTGTCGAAATCGCTATAAATGCAACTTCCACAAATTACTCGACATTGCGACACAGTCCCGGTTATTTCCAACATGATGAAATTTCTGTGGACGAGAAATTAGCATTTAAGGAACATATAACAAAACATCGATTGACATGATGTGTTTGAGACCAATTAGTTGGAACTGATGTAAGTCACGGAAGGAAGAGAGACAGGTCGAATAAAAATTACATCGAACCTTATGACAATGTAAAGAAAAAAAATTGTTCGTATTATGCCATTAGCCGCAATTCCTTAAGTACAATCTCCCAAAACTATCGTACCTCGTTAGAAGGAATATTAATGAGCTTTTGACTCTCACCCAAAAATTTATAGATAGCACAGAAACTACTGCAATACCTTATGACAATGTAAAGAAAAAAATGGTTCGTATTATGCCATTAGCCGCAATTCCTTAAGTACAATCTCCCAAAACTATCGTACTTCGTTAGAAGGAATATTAATGAGCTTTTGACTCACCCAAAAATTTATAGATAGCACAGAAACTACTGCAATACCGAGATATCTAATTAATTACGATTTATGACTTTTATTTCATATCTCAGTAGACATTAGTGCATGACAGCTAGAAAAAGTATTTGTTGAAGGAACACTGAATGAGCTGCATTAATATCGCCTTTTCTTTGGAGTTTTTCGTTTGGTAGAGGGTCATTTGTTACTTTCTTCATCAGTAGTGGTGTTTAGACAAAAAAATGGTCGTTTTGTTACGGTAAAAGCATCCGCGTTAGGAATAATTCGACTTATAGTTGAGTGATCCCAACAACCCCATAATTGAGGGCGAAAACATTAAATATGCATTATCAACAAATGTACTCTATTTAGCTGTGACACGCTCTCAATTGTATCTAAAATTTAGATAGCATGTCATAGTCAGAAACTGCCTACTCTGAAAAAAAAAAATCACTAAAAAGACTAAATGTGGTAGTACGTTTGATGAAAGAGATTATAATTAAGGCTGGAATTGAGGGGACGAGGCCAAAGAGTTTCTTATGATTAGAGGCATTAAAACAATTTGGATATTTAGATGTAAAACGGGTATTTTATCTGTATTCCTCGGGCTTTAAAGTGGCATGTTTAGCCTGCCTGAAGAATTTTTAAAAATAGAATACTTTCGCAGTATGACGGATCGTGTATATCATTATCCATGTTTACCAAGGTAAAATCACACCGAAATCCAGTAAAGCGTTTACAAGAGTGTTGTTTAGTTATTAATTATCAGATATAAGGAAAAACTAAATACATATAGGTACTGAGATATATAATTCATAAATCATCATTGATCATGATGGAACTATAAATATCATGTGGCAGGAGTGTCGACCAGAACTCTTGTGTCTGCAGTGTTTCGATTAACAACACCATTCTTTTCACCTCTGCCGAGAATTGTAGGATAAAAATGAGTTCCAATAACCAGCAAGTAACAGCACCCGCTTTTTGGGTAGATAAATACTGTTTTACTGGAGTGATTCCTGTATAAACTTGTTTTTGGTCGAAATGCTAAAATATACAACTACCACAAATGACTGCGAAACACCCAGTTATTTCCAAAACTCAGAAGATATATCTAGGGGCGAGAAATTCACCTATAAGAAAAATATAACTAAATTGACATGTAAAGAAAGCTGGCATGAGAGGTGTTTAAGAACAATAAGTTGGAATTGATGTGGGGATCACCGAGAACAGCGAGAAACTTCTGTGTAATCCTTTTTATCTGCAGTATTAACACTTTAAATTTAAAGAGAAAAAAAATTACATTATGAAAGTCCATGTTACACCATTAACCGCAATTCCTCAGGTGAAATCTCTCAAAACTGTGATACTTTGTTAAAAAGAATATTGAGCTTTTGACACCCAAAAATTATACCAGAAAGTATTGATACTATTGCAATAAAGGGGTATATAATTAATTACCATTTTGACTTCATTCCCCATCTCAGCAGACATATAGTGCTTCACAGCTACAAAAAATGCTGATTGATAACTGAATGAACTGTATTAATGACGTCTGGAAATTGTTTGGATTTTCAGGTTAGGTATAGGATAAATTGACTTTCTTAATTTGCAGAGGTAACCAGACAAAAAAATGGTCAAGTTGCTTTTTACGGTAAAAGCAACCGCGCTAGTAATAATTCAAGAATTTAGTAATTGACTGAGCCTAAAAATCGAATAATTTAGGGCCAAATTGCTAAATATACAACATTCAGAAATGTACTATAAATTAGCTAGGAAACGATTTCAATTGTATATACAAAAAAATTAAGGTAACATGTACTACCATGAGAACACCGTCTCGAAAAAAATCACTAACAAGGCTAAATGAGGCACTATGTCAGATGAAAACGATTCACTGGTGGGTTTCATCCCAACACAGACCTGAAAAAAATTGGAAATTTAGAGGCAACAGGGATATTATTTTTATCTATACAACTAGAGCATTAAAATGGCATGCTATGCCTCCTGATGAAATGTTATAAATGGAATTCTTTCACAGAATGACGGCTTGTGTGATATCATTATCCATATTTACCATAAAATCATCCCGAGGCAATAAATTGTTTAAATGAAAATAATATAAGTATAAGAAAATAGTTTAGGTATTGATTGTCAGATATATTAAGTTGTTAGGAGAAACTAAATACATAGCCGTAATGTGATATACAATTCGTAAACATTACTTGGATCGTTATATACGGAGATTTATTGTTCATTATGGGTCTAAATTTGCAAGAGCATGGAACTGAACTGTTGTGTTTTCCGTGTTGAGATTAACAATTTTTCATTTCCGGTGAGTCTATTTACCTTTTTCTTTTTTTTTTCTTTTTTTTAATTCATCGTAGCCGTGACTTCATAGATAAAAGGTAGTGCCAATTGTGAACTAGTTACGGGTGATAGCACCCACTTCAGGGAGAGATCAATACTGTTTTACTGGAGTGATATCCGTATAAACTTACTTATTCTCAAAACTGCGAAATAAGCACCTTCCTCAATTGTACTTCAAAGTGCTTCCTTTACACTTCCAATTATTTGCAATTGCAAAAGACGTTTCTGAGGGTGAGGAAATAACATTTATGAAACATTTAACAAGAAATCAATTGGCATGTAAAGAAAGCGGCACCTGAGGTGTTTAGGAACAATTAGTTTGAATTGATGTAGGGGTCTCCTAAACTAGAGAGAAACTTCGAATACGCAGTAGCAGCACTTAAAAATAACTATAATAAAACATAGGAAATGTACTTGAGGACTAAGAACGTTCGCATTTCATTAGGTAAAATCACTCGACAATTTGACACCTCGTTAGAATGTTGAAGACCTTTTGACTGTCACCTAAAGGATTATACGAGAAGGTATAAATGCATAATTGAGGGCGAAAACACTAAATATTAAACTTACACAAATGTTCTTTCATTTAATTGGGAAACACTTCCAACTGTATCTATAATTCCGAAAACATTTGTTACCGTGAGAAAACACCTTCTCGGGAAAAACATAAGTAATAAAGCGATTAACAGGTAAGGAAGGCTGGCATTTTAGGAGTTTAAGATTAGAGACGAGAAAACAACTTGGAAATTTAGAGATCAAAAGGATATTTTTTCCTTTATAACTTGGTCCTTAAAGTGGCATCTTGAGCCACCTGAACAAATTTTTAAAATGGAATATTCTCGCAGTATGACGGTTCGTTTGACATCATTTTCAATATATATCTAAGCAAATTAACTTCGAAAGACAATAAACTGTTTACAAGAAAATTGTTTAGGTACTGATCATAAGATATTAGGGAAAAACTATATACCTAAACCTACTGAGATATACAGTTCATAAACATTTCATGCTTCGTCATATTCGTAGCTTAAAAAAAAATTATGTTACATGGGCGTCGACCTGAACTTTAGTGTCTGAAGTGTTGAGATTAACTGTACTTTTAAATTCCGAGTGTTTTTTTTTTTTTATTATTATTTTGGTTTCTTCGCCGAGACCACGGATAAATATTAGTGCCAATAGCTGATAGCATCAGCTGTGGGGGTAGTTCAGAACTATTTCAAGAGTAATTTCTGTATAAACTTTAGGTCGAAATCTCGAAAAATGCAACATTCACAAGTTACTGGAAATTAATTGACACTTTCCCTGTTATTTAAAAAACAAAGCTGTCGAGAAATATACATTTAAAAAAATATATGATATAGATTGACACGTAAAGAGAGCGGGAATCTGTGGTATTTAAGAACATTAAGTTGGAATTGATGTGGGAGTCACCGAGACAAACAAGGAACTTCGAATGAGTATTCGTTTTATCTGCGAGAAGCAGTTAAAAACTACATCGGGCCTTATGCCTGAAAGTATAAAAAAAAAAAAAAAAACTACACATTGAATATTCGTGTTACACCATTAGCCGCAAATCCTATGGTATAAATCTCTCAAAACTGTGATACCTCGTTAGAATAAATACAGATGAGCTTTTGACTCTCCCTAAAATTTATGAGAAAGTATAACTACTATTTCAATTCCGAGGTATATAGTTAATTACTATTTATGACTTTATTCTTCATATCCATAGTCATATAATGCATGGTAACTAAAAAAAGAAATGCTAGTTGAAGGAGCACTGAATGAACTGTATTAAAGCCGCCTGGATAATGTTTGGATATTTACGTTAGGTAGAGGGTCATTTGTTACTTACCTCATTTGTTACGGTAAAAGTATCCGCGCTCGTAATAATCCGACTATTATAGTTGTGCGATCTTAGAAACAGCATGAATGAGGGCGAAAACACTAAATATGCAAATTTCTCAATTGTACTCTAAATTAGCTGGGAAACGCTTCGAATTGTTCCTAAAATTTAGATAGCATTTGTTATTGTGAGAAAATACTGTCAAAAAAAAAAAAAATCACTTAAGCTAAATAAGCTAAGCGTAAGATGAAACTGATTCAGAGTTAAATAAGGCTGGCATTTGGGAGGTATAAGCCCAAAGAGTTTCCTAAAATTAGAGAAAAAAAAAAAAAACGGAAATTTAGAGATTAAACGGATATATATTTTTTTTTTTATAACTTTGGCATTAAAGTGGCATGTTAAGCCTCTCTGATCAAATTTTAAAAAGGGGATACTCTCGCAGTATGACGGTTCGCTTGTTTTACGAAGGTAATAATCACTCCGAAATCCAATAAATCGTTTACAAGAAAATTGTTTAGGTATTAATTATCAGATATAAAGAAAAATTAAATACATAACAGTACTGAGATGTAGAAACTATGCAGTTCAAGACGGGTCTAAAAAAATCATGTTGAAGGAGAGTCGAGCTGAAGTTGGATATTTAATTTCCGATGTGTCTGCATTTTTCTCATCTCTGCCGTAAATTCTCGGTTAAAAGATAGTGCCACTTACGAACTAGTTACGACTGATAGCACCCGTTATGGAGGTAGTTCAGTGTTATTTTACTGGAGTGATTTGTATAAACTTATTTTTGGTCGATTTCGCTAAATATACAACTTCCACAAATAGACTCAAAGTTGATTGCCAAACACTCCCAGTTATTTCCAAAATTCAGGACATTTCTGGGGGCGAGAAATTCACATTTAAGAAACATATAACAATAAATCGATTGACTTGTAAAGTGAGCTGGCATGTGATGTGTTTAACTTGGAATTGATGTGAGGATCAGCGAAAACAGCGCGAAACTTCGAATGAATTGTCCTTTATAACGGCAGTAGAAACACTTTTAATTAAAAAAAAATGTTTCCACATTATGAAATTCGTGTTACACCATTAACTGCAATTGCTCAGGTGAAATCTCTCAAAACTGTGATACCTCGTTAAAAAGAATATTGATGAGCGTTTGACTCTCACCGAAAAATGTATACGAGAAAGTATTGATACCATTGCAATACAGGGGTACATAATTAATTACCATTAATGACTTCATTCCTCATCTCCGTAGACATGTATTGCATGAGAGCTACAAAAAATGCTGATTGAAGGAAAACTGAATGAACTGTATACGATAATTTGTGACTATTTTCATTTGTAGTGGTAACCACACACACAAAAGAAGGTCAACTGCGCTAGTAATAATTATAAAATATTGTACTTGACTGAGCCTAGACACCGAGAAATTGAGGGCCAAGACACTAAACATACAACTTTCAGCTGGGAAACTCTTTCAAATTTTAGGTAACATGTGCTACCGTGAGAAAACAGTCTCGATAAAGAGTCATTAACAAGGTAAATGAGGCACAACGTTAGAGGACAACGATTAACATGCGAATTTCATCACAACACAGACGTGAAAAAACTTGGAAATTGTGAAATAAAAAGGATATTATTTTTATCTATAACTAGAGCTTTAAAGTGGCATCTTAAGCCTCCTGACGAGATTTTATAAATGGAATACTATCTCAAAATGACGGCTCGTGTAATATCATTATCCATATTAAATAAGGTAAAATCATCCCAAAAGGCAATAAATCGTTTAAATAAAAATAGTTTAGGTATAAGAAAATTATTTGGGTATTGGTTGTCAAATATATTAGGAAGAACTAAATACCCGTACTGAGATATACAATTTGTAAACATTAGTTGGTTCCTCATATACGGAGTTTGATTGTTCATGATGGGTCTAAATTTGCAAGAGCATTGAACTGAACGGTTGTTTCTTCCGTGTTGAGATTAAATTATTAATTTTCAATGAGTCTATTGGCTTTTTTTTTTTTTTTTTTTTTTAAATTCATGCTAGCCGTGATTTCACGGTTGTGCCAATTGTGAACTAGTTACGGCTGATAGCATCCACTTCGGGGAGAGATCAATACTGTTTTACTGGAGTGGTATCCGTATAAACTAAATGCGTTTTTTGTAGCACCTCGTAAAGTCAAAGGGGTTTGAGATTCCGCTGTTGGAAAGTCAAACTCCTCACCGAGGAGTTTGCCTCTGCAGTGGTGCATACCCAAACTACCAATCAGCGTGTTGTGTAGCGGAATGTAGCCAGTTAGGGAGTTTAGCATGGTGTTTAATTCGCAATACCAGAAGATAACTTCATTTTTTATATTATAATGCATAACAAATAATCATGTTAATGACTATATGACAATAAGGAATTCTAACAATGTACACCCGAAAGCACTAATCTTTACCCCCAAGCAGCCGGAGTCGCGGCCAGTGAGCGGCCAGGCGATCGAACACCCCACATCCACCGCCCCTCCCCCAACCCCAGTGTAACCGTTGTTGCATAGATGTGGAACGGCCAAAGCTGGTGGTGCTATAGTGTGTCATGATCGTTTTTATGAACAATCAGAACCAGTAGGGGTACGTTTATAAAGGCATTTAATGTGCAATACTGTACTGTTAACCACAACATAATAGAAAGGCACGAAACTGAAAGACCTGTAATGTATTATGTGTTATTGTCAATATACTTACATACTATGAATGTTCGTGTTACACCATTAACCTTAATTCCTCAGGTGAAATCTCTCAAAACCGTGATACCTCGTTAAAAAGAATATTGATGAGCTTTTGACTCTCAGCCAAAAATGTATACGAGAAAGTATTAATACTATTGCAATGTCAGGACTCCATATTATAAACACAGAGAAAGTATTCATATTGCAATACAGTGGTATATAATTAATTACCATTTATGACCCCATTCCTCATCTTCGTGGACATATAGTGCATGACAGCTTCAAAAATTGCTGAATGAAGGAAAACTGAATGAACTGTATTAATTAGAGCAGGAGATTGTTTTGATTTTTGTTAGGTATGGGATAATTTTTAACTTTCTTCATTTGTAGTGCTAACGAGACAAAAAAATGGTCAAGTTGTTTGTTGCGGTAAAAGCAACCGCGCTAGTAATAATTAAAAAATATTATACATGACTGAGCCTAAAAAACGAATAATTGAGGACGAAAACACTAAATAGACAACTTTTAAAATGTACTCTAAATTAGCTGGGAAACGCCTTTAGTTGTATTTACATAAAATTTAGGTAACATTTGATACCATGAGAGAACACTGGCTCGAGAAAGAATCACTAACAAAGCTAAATGAGGCACGACGTCAGATGAAAACGATTCACAGGTGGGTTTCATCCCAACAGACACGTGAAAATACTTGGAAATTTAGAGATAAAACGGATATTATTTTTATCCGTACAACTAGAGCTTTAAAGTTGCATGTTAAGCCTCTTGATGAAATTTTAAAAATAGAATACTTTCACAGAATGACGACTCGTGTGATATCATTATCCAAATTTACCAAGGTAAAATCACTCCGAGAGGCAATAAATCATTTAAATGGAAATAGTTTAGGTATTGATTGACAGATACAGGTATATTATATTATTAGAAAAAAAAAAAAAGAATACATAGCCGTACTGAGATATACAATTCGTAAACATTTCTTGGTTCCTCATATTCGGAGATTTATTGTTCATGAGGGGTCTAAAAAAATCATGTTGCAAGAGCATCGAACTAAACGGTTGTGTCTTCCGTGTTGAAATTAACAATTTTTTAATTTCCAATGAGTCTATTCGCTTTTTTTTTTTTTTTTTAATTCATCTTAGCCGTGACTTCACGGAAAAAAGGTGAACTAGTTACGGATGATAGCATACACTTCGGGGGGAGATCAATACTGTATAACTTAGTTTCGTCAAAATTGCTAAAGATGCATTTTCCTCAAATGTACTTGAAAATTATTCCTTTACACTTCCAATTATTTGCAAATCTCAGAAGACGTTTCTGAAGGTGAGGAAATAACATTTAGGAGACATTTAACAAGAAATCAATTGACATGTAAAGAGAGCGGCACCTGAGGTGTTTAGGAACAATAAGTTTGAATTGATGTAGGGGTCTCCTAAACAAGCGAGAAACTTCGAATGAGCATTAGTTTTTATATGCAGTAAAAGCACTTAAAAATAACATCGATCCATATGACTAAAGTAAAACATAAGAAAAACTACTTGTGGACTATTAAAGTTCGTGTTACACCATTAGCCGCAATTCCTTAGATAAAATCTCTCGACAATTTGATACCTAGAGCGAAGGAATGTTGATGACCTTTTGGCTCTCACGGAAAGGATTATACGAGAAGGTATAAATATTATAGCAGGAACGAGATGTAATTTATTACCATTTATACTTTTAATCGTCATCTCCGTAGACATATGGCCCGGGGTGGGCAGCCACCTTGTCGTGGTGGGGGGGCTTGCGTGCCCCTGTGATCCCACAAGCCTGCCCGTGGATGTAACGACATCTGGAAGGGTCTCCCATGCGGGTAGGGTTGTGGGTGAGGGGTCTGACTAAGCGCTGCCCGAAACGTAGGTTACCCGTATGGGTCATCGGTACATCGGTACACATATTGACCCTTGGGGATAAGAATATATCAGATATAATCAAAATAAAGTAACACAAGCATTAAAAGTGAACAAGTATTTTGATTCAAGTACTCTTCTTAGGCAGCAGTGCCCTGACTGAGCTCCATAGAGCCCATTTAAATTGGCATCATATTTTCACTGATAATAAAAGTGACTGTGGTTTTCCCTCAAATCAATAATTTCACACATTAAAACAAGTCTTTATGTGTCATTTTTACCATCACTCACTATTAGAAGTTCCATATGCAGCAATGTATAGACAATAACTTACTTATGTCCAGAGATTTTGGTAGAAGCAATGAAGTAGCTCTCCTTCCTTCCTTCATTTACTTGTTGTTTACAAAGTGAGTTAGAATATGAATCATCAGCTGAGAAAAGTTACATTTTCTTTACATCCTGCAACAAGAAGAACGTAAATTCTCTGGTAAACTTAGATAAAATTAGTTTCTAAAAAGTAAAATTTCCGCCCATTTAATTGGGCCCTATGCGTTCGTGGGTTAAGAACAATATGGTGGAATTGGTGTGGGGATCACAGATAAGAGAGAGAAACTTCGAATGAATATTTTTTTTTTTATCTGCAGTAGAAACACTTTTAATTAAAAAAAAAAAAAATCCACATTTTGAAAGCTCTTGTTATGCCATTAACTGCCATTCCTCAGGTGAAATCTCTCAAAAGTGTCATACCTCGTTAAAAAGAATATTGATTAGTGTTTGACACCCAAAAATGTATACGAGAAAGTATTGATACCATTGCAATAGAGAGGAATCGAATTAATTAACATTAATGACTTCATTCCTCATCTCCGTTGACATATAATGCATGAGCTAAAAAAAATGATGGTTGATGGAAAACTGAATGAACTGTTAATGACGTCTGGAGATTGTTTGGATTTTTAAGGTAGGTTTAGAATATTTTGTGACTCTTCATTTGTTGTGGAAACTAGAGAAAAAAATTAAGTTGTTTGTTACGGTAGAAGGAACCGCGCTAGTAATAATTCAAAAATATTGTACTTAAATGAGCCTAAAAATCGATAAATTGGGGGCCAAGACACTAAATATACAACTTTCATAAATGAGCTGGGAAACGATTTCAATTGTATATACATAAAAATTTAGGCAACACCGTCTCGAAAAAGAATCACTAAAAAGGCTAAATGAGGCACGACGTCAGATGAAAACGATTCACAGGTGGGTTTCATCCCAACACAGACGTGAAAAAACTTGAAAATTGAGATAAAACGGATACTATTTTTATATGTAAAACTAGAGCTCTAAAGTGGCAACTTAAGCCTCCCGACGAGATTTTATACATGGAATAGTTTCATAGAATAACTGCTCGTGTGATATTATCCATATTTACCAAGGTAAAATCATCCCGAGGCAATAAATCGTTTAAATGAAAAAAGTTTAGGTATAAGAAAATAGTTAAGGTATTGATTGTCAGATATATTATATTATTAGGTAAAAATAAAATACATAGCCGTACTGAGATATATAATTCGTAATCATTACTTGGTTCTTCATATACGAAGTTTCATTGTTCATGAGTCTAAATTTGCCAGAGCATCGAACTGATCGGTTATGTCTACCGTTTTGAGAAAAACTTGATTTTTAATTTCCGATGAGTCTATTGGCTTTTTTTTTTTTTTTTTTTTTTTTTTTAATTCATGCTAGGCGTGACAGTTTGTGCCAATTGTGAACTAGTTACGGCTGAGAGCATCCACATCGGGGAGAGATCAATACTGTTCTACCGTATAAACTTACTTTTGGACAAAATTGCTAAATATGCAGCTTCCTCAGATGTACTTAAAACTGATTCTTTACACTTATAATTATTTGCATATCTCAAAAGACGTTTCTGAGGGTGAGGAAATAACATTTGAGAAAGATTTTACAAGAAATCAACCGGCATGTAAAGAGATCGGAACCTGAAGTGTATATGAAAAATAAGCTTGAATTGATGTAGGGGTCTCCTAAACATACGAGAAACTACAAACAAGTATTCTTTTCTATATGCAGTAGAAACAAAAATAACCGACTAGAGTAAAACATGAAAAAGTACTTGCAGACTATGAAAGATCGTGTTACACTTTAGCCGCAATTCCTTGGGTAAACTCTCTCGCAAATTGATACCTAGTGAGATAGAATGTTGATGACCTTTTAACTCTCACCTAACGGTTTATACAAGAATGTGTAAATACTATACCAGGAACGAGATGTAATTAATTACCATTTACACTTTTAATTGTCATCTCCGTACACATATACTGCATAATCGCTACAGAAAATGCAGGTTGATGGAACACTGAATTTATTATAATAATGTTACCTAGAGATTGGTTTTTCAGGTTAGGAAGACGGTCATTTGTGACTTTTTCGTATCCAGTGGTAACTTCAAATAGTCGTAAATAGTCAAGTATTTATTGTTGATAAAAGCGTCCGCTTTAGGAATAATTCAAAACTATGATAACTGATTCATGATGATTGAGGGCGAGATCACTAAGTATGGTACTTCGACAAATGTTCTTTAAATTTGCTGGGAAATACTCCCAATTGTACCAAAATTCAGATATTTCTTACGGTGAGCGAATGGCAAAAAAAATTTCAATAACTTGGCTAAATGAAGATAAAGTAAGACGAAAGCGATCAAAAGGAAAAAGCTGAAATTTTTTGAGTATAAGCCCTAAGAGTTTTGTCTCATTAGAGTCGTGAAAAGAACTAAAAACTGCTTGAATTAAGCCGAAAACACTAAATATGCTACAACCACAAATGTCTTTAAATTTGCTGGGAAACACTATTAATTCTATGTAAATACAGAAAATATTTCTAAAGGTGATAAAAAAAAAAAATGAGGCAAAACGTAAGATGAAAGCGATCAAAATGCAAATAAGACTGGAATTTTGGGAGTTTCAGCCCAAAGAGTTTTTTCTTTTTTCAGAGACGTGAAAACAAGGATATTTAGAGATCAAACGGATATTAAATGTTTTCCTCTATAACTCAGTCTTTAAGGTGGCACCTTGAGCCACCGAATCAAATTTTAAAAATGGAATATTCTCGCAGTATGACGGTTAGTGTCATACCCCTGGGGGAAGAGTTTTTTTTTTTCAAGAATACTCCCCTAGTATCCCTGCTTGTCGTAAAAGGCGACTAAAAGGATTGCCGGAGGGTTAGTGCCCCTCCCCGGAAAACAACTATCTAAGAAGACAAACAATAAGCCTCGGACAAAAACTGACCAAAAGATGACGACCAAGGACCGGACAAAGGACGTGGTAATCGGAACTTGGATTGTAAGGGAAGCGAATGATGAATTGAAAGAGAGATTGTCCAGGTGCTTGAGGGTGCGAAAGTTGATGAATGCGGAATAACTGAAACGAAATGGAGGTGAGTGTGAGAGAATGGGAGTATGGTTGGGGTATACGTGCAGGTGTAGGTGAGAATGAGAGGACAAAAGGAGTATGTATAGTTGTGAGTAAAAGATGGAAGGAGAGCATGAGAGTATGGATCAGCTGGGTCAAGGAATGTGTGGGTAAGATTGAAAGTTGGAATACAAACGTGGGCGATTGTGTGTGTGTATGCGCCAACGCAAGATCGTGCAAGCAGAAAGAAGAGTTCTGGACAAATGTGGAAGTGTGCATGGAAAAGTTTGGAAGGAGAGAGTGTTTTTGATCGGTGATATGAATGGTAAAGTAGGGAATGGGAAGGTGGATGGAATAGTCGGTGAGTGGGGTGTGCCTGCTGAGATAGATGAGAATGGCAGTGCGTTAGTGGATTTTTGTGCTGGAAGATTGGTGATAGCCAATACCCTTTTCAGGCACAAAATGATCCACAGGTATACATGGCGAGTGGGTGGTGAACTGAATGAAAGGAAGGGGGGGATTGATTATGTGTCTGTGGATGAAAGGATGCGAAAATTTGTAATGGATGCAAGAGCTTATACAGATTGGGGAAGTGGACTTTCTAACCACTACTTGGTGGTGGCCAGAATCAAGGTCCAATTAGGATGGAGAAATAGAAGAAGGGAAGGACGGGAAGAAGGAGTATTTGTAAGGAGAGTGGAAAGGTTAAATGAGAAAACGGCAGAGTATGAGAAATGGAAGAACGATTGGCCAAATATGAATTGGAGCAGATGGGGGACGTGGAAGGTGTCTGCAGGATATCTACAGAAGAAATATGTGCAGCATGTGATGTGGTGTGTGGGATGGAGAGACGACGGAGGGGTGTGCAAGGAACAGCGTGGTGGAATTAAGAGATGAGACAGGCTGTGGCACAAAAGAAGAAAGCATACAATGAATGGATGAGAAATAGGGGGGTGGAAGAAGTTGAGAGGCGGAAGAGAGAGTTATATGTAAAAAGAAAGAGTTGAAAAGATTAGTAAGAAAAAGTAAGAAGAAAGCGAATGAGGAATTTGGAAGGAACTTGAGTGTAAAGATGTTCTGGAAAGAGGTGAAAAGAATAAGACAGGGTGGAAGTGAAGTTAGCAGGGGAGTTAAAGATAAAAATGGTAGACTACTAGTGGAGAAGGGAGAAAAAGTGAGCAGATGGAGAGAACACTTTAAGGAATTGTTGAACATAGAGGATGGAAGTAATGCGAGTATAAGTGGCTAGGGAATGGCTGGGAGAAGGAGGGAGGTGAGAAGACAGGAAGAAATCAGTAGGATAGAAGTTGTGGAAGCAATGAGAAAGTTAAATTGGGGAAAGCCCAGGAGAGTGTGGTGAAATGCTGAAGTAAGGGGGAGAGATAGTATTATAATGGATGTGGAAAATGTGCAGATTGGCCTGGGAGGAAGATAGAGTTCCGGAGGATTGGAAATCAGGTATAATTATTCCCTTGTACAAAGGAAAAGGGAAAAAGAAGTGTGTGGTAATCATAGGGGCATCTGTCTTCTTAGTATAATAGAAAAAGTGTATGTTATGATACTTATTTACTTATTGACAGAGTTAGAGAAAGAACAGAGGAATTAGTTGAAGAATAGGTAGGCTTTAGGAAGGGAAGAGGTTGTGTAGATCAGATATTCATTGTTAGTGGAAAAGTTTCTAGAGAAGGGAAAGAAGTTGTATGGTGCTTTCATGGATTTGGAGAAAGCATATGACAGGGTGGATAGACAAGGATTGTGGAAAGTATTAAGAATATATGGAGTAGATGGGAAGTTGTTGAATGCTGTGAAGAGTATGTATGATGGTGCTCAGGCTATAGTGCGTGTGGATGGTGAAATGAGTGAATTTTTCTCTTTGAAGGTTGGGTTGAAACAGGGATGTATCATGTCTTCATGGTTGTTCAATCTGTACATGGATGGGGTAATAAAAGAGTTACAAGAAAGGGTAGTGGATGTTGGAGTGGCCCTGGTGAGAGAGGGTAGTGTTTGGTGACTCCATGTACTGTTGTTTGCAGATGATACTGTGTTGTAAAGACGAAGGAGAGCTGGAAGGCTTGGTGGATGAGTTTGGGAGAGTAAGAAACGGAATCTAAAGGTGAATGTAGGGTAAAGTGATGGTCTTTGAGAGAGGTGAAGTCAGTGAATGTACAGCGAGGTTGGATGGTGAGGAATTGGAAAATGTAAGTACGTTTAAGTACTTGGGTAGTGTGATGAGTTTGGGGGGTGAAGTGCTTGAAAGGGTACATGAATATTTGCCTGTCGGTGTACTGCCCACCCCTCTCTCTGGATCCTTTATCTCATCAAAAGTTTCCTTTCCCCTCCTTCCCCTTTATATATAGCTATCTGCTCAGTTCTTACCATCCTCCCTCTCTCTTTCCTTTCCTTCGTCTCTCTCCCCCTCTGTCACTCCTTCCTTACCTCACTCATCTTTTCTTTCTCCCTCCCTGTGTCACAACTTTGTCATACTTTTTTCACCTGTCACATGTCTTACCTTTTGTTTCTCCATTACTCTTTCCGTATTTCTTTACTTGTACTAAATCCATTTCCTTCACTGCTTTCTTCCCCCAGTAATAACTGCATGCTCTTTTTCTCTCTCCTCTCTCCGTCTTTCCCTGTCACCCGAAATCCCTTCTTTCATTCCACTCTTCCCACAGTCTTTCCCTCCCTCCCTCCCTCCTCCTCCCCTTATCTTCCGTTCTTAACATCCCCCTTCTCTTTCTTGCCCTCCAAATTAACCTATTTTCTTTCCACCCTTAATCTCTACTTTCTCTCTGCAAATTTTTCTAATTTCTCTTTTTCTCTCCCTCCCTTTTTACTTGAATATTACATTCGTTCTACTCAGCCTCAATGCTTTCATCTTATCAGGCTTAGTTCTTTCCCTGCGTCCTTGCCAGATTTACACACTTTCTTCATCCTCCCTGTTACCTTGCCTCCTTTTCTAATTTTTCTCATCTTCCTCAGTATTCCATTCCGTAGCTCTCTTTCCAACTTTCTCCTTTTGTTATCCCTATTTCTAATTTTGCCTCATTCCCCTTTTCTCTCAGCTGTCTCCCCTTTTGTCTCTACTTCCTTGACTCCTGGTCTTTCTATTCACATCTCCCTTTTCTCTCTCCCTTTCACACTGCTTGTATCTCATTTCACCTCTCACTGTCTCCTCTCCTCACTCTGTCTCTTTTCTTAGCTCTCGTTGTTCTCTCCTTGCCTCTCCCCTTCTTTTTTTCTCCGTAACTGTCCTCTCATTTCTCATTTTTCCACTTGATCTCCCTCTCCACAAATCGCTCACAGTCTTTTAACTCTCTCTCTCTCTCTCTCTCTCTCCCCGCTGAGGGGGGTCACCTTGACGTGGTGGCGTGGCTTGAAGCGTGGCTGGCAGTGCCACCTACTTTGGAGGCATACCTACCTTTGTAGGGTTCGGCATTTGTCGGCCTTGTGGACCATGCACCCCCTACATCACCGGTGGAGTCCATGCCCATTGCCATCTAGGGCGGGACTGTTGCCTCCCCATGTGTTTGCCGTGCGTGGCGTCCCGTAATGCTGGGAGACGGGAGTCCTGGGGGTTGAGCGATGCTACACGCTGCTCCCTGCAGCTAGCAATACACCTCTTTGGTCCCTTATTCCGGCTAGACGGGCGGCCTGGTTGGGCCCGACTAGGTCAATCGGCTGGTCATGCGTTGGCTAGGGTGAGTGGGCACTGGGGGGCCTGGTGGCTCCTATTGTCCTGGAGTCACCCTTGCCTAGGTCCCCCAGTGGTTACCTGCGTATACTCCGCTACCCCTGGGGTGGTACTGGCCCTGACATATGACCTCCCCCTGTTGGGCTCCGTGGTGGGTGGGGGGGTGGGGGAATGAAGGGTTTTATGAATTATGGGTTGTTTATTTAATCCATCTCATCCACAATTAAACAAGTTCTTAGTCATACGTGGTCCTGCTGGGGTAGACCTCCGGAAATGTGACATTTTCCGTACCCATCGAGAACTGGTCACTGCTTGTGGTGCGACCCCTAAAGTTGTTCCACAGGCTGATGGCAGTTTGTTGGTAGAGGTGTCTGACCCTTCTCAGAGTGCGACTATCCTATATTTATCAGAGCTTTCTGGCCAGTCAGTTACATGCTCCCCCCATGCTTCATTGAATCATTCTCATGGCGTTGTCTATGCTAAGGAACTACTGGCTTATGATGAGGCACACCTTGTTGAAGAGTTGTCTGCCCAGAATGTAATAAAGATTGAGAGGATTAAGAAGGTAAATGGTGACCTTGTGCCAACTCCATCCTTGATTGTGACCTTTGATTCCTTGAGCCTTCCTGCTGTCCTTAACGCTGCATGGTACCGATACAAAGTTAGGCCATATGTCCCTATGCCTCGTAGATATTTCCACTGCCAGCGTTTCGGTCATATTGGCCGAACTTGTAGGCGCCTTGCTATAGGTCTTCCAGCAGTCTGTGCATCATGTAGTTTAGATGTTCATGAGGGTGTGGAATGCCCTGGCCCTGTATCTTGTGTCAATTGTGGTGGTAAGCATGCTGCTTCTTCTAAATCTTGTGATCGTTACAAAATGGAACATGAAATTTTGTCTCTCAGAGCCTCTGAGAGGCTGAGTTTTACTGAAGCTAAGACCCGTGTCTTGTCTATGTATGTCCGCCCTGGTGTGTCCTTTGCTTCTATTCTTTCTCGGTCAAAGCCTGTTGTGCACCGTCATGGAGCCCCTGCTCCACATTCTGACCCTCCTCCTTGTCCCTTGTATGATACCAGACGTCCTATTACTCCTTCTCGTGGTCGCTCAGAGAACCCAGTACCTTTGCAGTCTGCATCTCATCCGGCTGCTGTTCCTGTACCGGCTGTTACTCTTGTATCGGCTGCTACTACTGTACCAGCAGCTACCCCTGTACCGGCTGCTACTCCTGTACTGGCTGCTGCTACTCTACCAACTGATACTCCTGTTCTGACTACTACTGTATCAGCTGCTCCTCCCGTAACGGCTGCTGCTCCTGTACCATCTGCTTGCTCTACTACTAGTGTTCAGTCTACTCCACAGTGTCCCTCTACGGATTCTAGTGCATCCTCAAGTTCTGGCATAGAGATGGAGATTGCGTCTGCCAACCTCAAATGGGTGAGGAGTGAGGAGTCTTTGGGTGGTTCCCCTCCACCTAATGTTCAAACTTCTGTGCCACATGAGGACTCTGAGGAGGCTCTTCGCTTGGCAACCCAAACAGTGGTGGCGTCTAAGTCAATGGGTGTTCTTGATGGTCTTTCTAAGATCCCAGTCCCTGCTTCTTGCTCAGGTGTGGCGGGGTCTGGGCCTTTGGATACTCAAAGGGCTCGATTGCCCTCTCATTTTGATCGGTTACCTGGCAGCCAGGCCTTGGTAGATTCAGTTGGGGAGGGTTTGGTTGGCCCCAAGGTGCAAGCCAGACCCCCACATGGGGGTGTGGCCGGAACGAGTGGGTCTTCCAGGAAGGTCTCTGTGCCACGGGCTCATTCTGGCGATTGGCGGGACCGATCCCGGGGTAAGGGCCCTTCCACCCATGGAAACTCTAAATCTTCATTGTCTTCTCGTTTGGTAAGGCAGAGCTCCACGCCTAGGAAGAAGGGCTTTCACATTCTTCCCAGTGAGGTTGCTACATAGCCTTGATATTTCACATTTCATAATATTTATTACTATTCACT
This sequence comes from Coenobita brevimanus, assembly GCF_032717465.1. Classification (NCBI taxonomy): domain Eukaryota; kingdom Metazoa; phylum Arthropoda; class Malacostraca; order Decapoda; family Coenobitidae; genus Coenobita; species Coenobita brevimanus. Next base: position 21,773,028 of record NC_137063.1, on the reverse strand, counting down.
ATGACTCAATCAGTACCAATTTGTCTCCAATGGAATTGTAGAGGCGCCATGGCGAATTGGGAGGAATTGCAGTTATTACTCTCTGCTCTGAGCCCGCTCTGTGTCTGTCTTCAGGAGACAATGCTGGGGGATAGACAGTTCCCTTCTGTTAGGGGGTATGAGGTCTTCCATGCATCTCCTCTTGGCGGTCACAGAGGTGGATGTGCAATTTTGTGCCGTTCTGATGTCCCCTTTATTTTCTTTACAATACAGTCTCCTCTTCAAGTTCTAGCAGTACAGATGCATTTTGGGAGGTGCTATACCATCTGTTGTCTGTATCTTCCACCTTCCGTTCCTATTGTACGTGCTGATCTGGAAATCCTTATCAGCCAACTTTCACCCTCTTTCCTTCTCCTTGGTGACCTTAATGGCCGCCATCCTTTGTGGGGTGACTCACTTTCAAATCCCAGGTGTGATCTTCTTGCCTCTTTGGTTGAGGATTTAGATTTGGTTGTCCTAAACGATGGGAGGTCGACCCATTTCCATGTTCAGACTGGCACGTACTCTGTCATTGACCTCACCATCTCCTCCTCTGATTGTGCCCTTGATTTTTCTTAGGAGGTTTTTGGATGATCTGCATGGTAGTGACCATTATCCTCTGTTGGTCCAGACTACTCGCTCTATTCCTGCAGCCCGTATGCCACGCTGGTGTGTGGATAGGGCTGATTGGTCTTTTTTTGAGGAACTATGTGTTTTTGCCTACAGGGTTATTGATTTTTCAACTATCGACAATGCTGAACGTTGTTTTACTAAGACCATTTTCTCAGCAGGGGTTCATTCTATCCCACGGACTTTGGTGTTTTTTGCCAGAGACCCGTGCCATGGTGGAATGACGACTGCTCTATAGCAAAGGGAGCTTACAAAGTGGCTGCCCGTCAGTATTTTGCCAATCATGATGTTGTTTTTCTAAAAATCCAGTTTTGCAAAGCACGTTCTCACTACAGATGGGTCATGAAGAATGCTCGCTGTAACTCGTGGAGGTTGTATGTTTCTACAGCTACGTCCTCCACGCCAACGCATAGTGTGTGGAAAAGGTATGCAAGATTTCTGGTAGGTTCACGCCCCCCTCCCCACTGGTGTTGCGACTTCACGGAGACCTAGTGTCTGCACCTGATGCAGTAGCCTCTGCTTTTGCAGATCAGTTTTGCACTGTCTCAAAAAAGGATCCTTCTAGGCCATATGCTAGCTTTTGTAGGAACCAGGAGAGGCTGGGTCTTGACTTTAGCTCTCGTGGCAGAGAACCGTATAATTTAGACTTTAGCCTCCGAGAGCTGCGTGGTGCCCTCTCGGAGTGTTGTGACACTGCTCCTGGAATTGACGACATTCCATATGCTATGCTACGTCATCTGCCGACTGATTCAATTCAATTCTTATTGGACCTTTTTAATAGGGTTTGGAGTGAGGGCTCTATTCCCAAGAGTTGAAAGTTGGGTGTTGTCCTCCCCATTCCAAAGCCTGGTAAGGACCATTCCCACACCTCTAACTATCGCCCTATTAGTTTGACATCATGTGTGTGCAAACTGTTTGAAAAGATGGTCAATTTCAGGCATATGTGGTTTCTGGAGAAGGGTTGTTTTTTCTCTCCTTCGCAGAGTGGCTTCCGGAAATTATGGTGCACTTCAGACAACCTTATCAGGCTCGAGGCATCAATTTGTGAAGCTTTTGCCTCTAAGCAATATTTGGTGGCTGTGTTCTTTGACCTTGAGAAGGCTTATGACACTGCCTGGAGCCATGGCATCCTCCAACAACTTCATGCTTTTGGTTTACGTGATCTCCTGCCTGTGTTGCTTAGAGATTTCTTGACTGATCGTGTGTTCCGTGTCCGTGTGAGTTCTACTTTCTCTGTGCCACTGTGCCAAGAGGAAGGTGTCTCACAGGGGAGTGTCTTAAGTGTTTCCCTATTTGCGGTGGCCATCAATGATATTCTCGACACTGTGTCTATCAGAGTATCCTCATCCCTTTATGTGGATGATTTAGCTATATGGTTTTCGGGCTCCCGCATGTCTGCTATTGAGCGGCGTATGCAACTTGCCTTGGACAAGATCTCTGCCTGGGCCACTTCCAAGGGTTTTCGGTTTTCCCCTTCTAAGACTGTGGCTATGCACTTCTGTAGGATGAGAGGGGTACACCCGGACCCTGATCTCCAGCTTTGTGGCAGGAGACTCCGTTGTGTGGAAGAGACGAAATTCTTGGGCCTGACTTTTGACTGTCATTTGACTTGGGTTTCACACTTGGCAAGCCTTGAAGCATCACGTATGAAGGCTCTCAATCTGTTGAGGGTTCTGTCCCATACCTCTTGGGGTGCTGATCGGAGGACACTCTTGCATTTGTTTCAGGTTTTTGTAGCCTCCAAACTGTCATATGGCTGTGAGATCTATTCCTCTGCCACAGAGGCCAGATTAAAAACTCTAAATGCTGTGTATCATGCTGGTCTTCGAACTTGCAGTTGGGGCTTTTCGGTCATCCCCAATTCCCAGCTTGTTGGTGGAATGAAGAGAGAACCTGTATATTTTACACAGGAAAAATCATCAGAGAAATTACCAATATGCCCAGAATCGAACCCAGGACTCTCAGGTGAGAGCCAGGCAGCATACCACTACACCACGATCAGGTAAAAGCTAACTCACATTGTCACAGTCTTGTAACCAACGTCCCTCCGCCCCCCACTGTGGGCCTGAAGAGGGTGAGTTAACCCCCTGGCACTCGGGCAAGTAGATGCTTTTAATCTATCCCAAGCACTTACGGCAAGTCAGAATGAAGAGAGAACCTGTATTTTTACACACGAAAAATCATCAGAGAAATTACCAATATGCCCGGAATCGAACCCAGGACTCTCAGGTGGGAGCCAGGCAGCATACCACTACACCACGACCAGGTAAAAGCTAACTCACTTTGCATCTACTTGCCCGAGTGCCAGGGGGTTAACTCACCCTCTTCAGGCCCACAGTGGGGGGCGGAGGGACGTTGGTTACAAGATTGTGACAACGTGAGTTAACTTTTACCTGATCGTGGTGTAGTGGTATGCTACCTGGCTCTCACCTGAGAGTCGTGGGTTCGATTCCGGGCATATTGGTAATTTCTCTGATGATTTTTCGTGTGTAAAAATACAGGTTCTCTCTTCATTCTGACTTGCCGTAAGTGCTTGGGATAGATTAAAAGCATCTACTTGCCCGAGTGCCAGGGGGTTAACTCACCCTCTTCAGGCCCACAGTGGGGGGCGGAGGGACGTTGGTTACAAGATTGTGACAACGTGAGTTAACTTTTACCTGATCGTGGTGTAGTGGTATGCTACCTGGCTCTCACCTGAGAGTCCTGGGTTCGATTCCGGGCATATTGGTAATTTCTCTGATGATTTTTCGTGTGTAAAAATACAGGTTCTCTCTTCATTCTGACTTGCCGTAAGTGCTTGGGATAGATTAAAAGCATCTACTTGCCCGAGTGCCAGGGGGTTAACTCACCCTCTTCAGGCCCACAGTGGGGGGCGGAGGGACGTTGGTTACAAGATTGTGACAACGTGAGTTAGCTTTTACCTGGTCGTGGTGTAGTGGTATGCTGCCTGGCTCTCACCTGAGAGTCCTGGGTTCGATTCTGATTGTTGGTGGAAGCTGGTGTGCCTCCCTTAGATTTACTGCGTCAGTCTATTGCAGCATGGTGCTGGCTCCGAATTCGTCTCCTTCCAGACTTGCTTGTCTGTGAGTGTGTGATGCAACAGTCTTGTTTTTTGTGTTATAGTAGACACCCTCGCATGCCTCATCCATTTGGCTATAGGGTTTGGGATATCATGGAGGAGTTTGGTTTGTCTACAGTATCTGTCAATTGTGTTCGGATCCCGACGGTTGCTGCATGGATCTTGCCCAAGGTGAATTTCTGCAGGTTTTTTGCAGACTCCAAGGATTCTGTCACTCCTCAGTGTCTTTTACAGTTATTTTTAGAACATTCCTCTAGTCATGATGGATCTGTGCCTGTGTATACTGATGGCTCCAAATCCACCTCTGGTGTTGGTTTTGGAGTGGTATTTCCCAATTTTAGCCGTGGAAGTAGTCTTCCTTTGGCTGCCTCAGTTCTTACTGCAGAGTTATCAGCTATCGTTATAGCCTTGAAGTTGATGTTTATTCACCATGGCAATCATTTTACTATTTTTAGCGACTCTCAAGGGGCACTTTTGGCCCTGGACTCTTTTAACTCTTCCCATCCTATAGTTTTAGCTATACTGGAGTGGCTGTTCCTTATTCGTCGTCGGGGAAAGAGAGTGGATTTCTGCTGGGTTTCCGCACATGTTGGTGTCATAGGTAATGAAAGGGTAGACGCACTTGCTAAGGCTGCGGCTTTGCAACCTGTAGGTGCTCCTTGCCCTCTACCTGCTACTGATTTATGCGCTTCAGTATTGTCTGCTGTTCGTACTTGTTGGCAGTTACGATGGGATAACGTTCCTGTCAGCAAGCTAAAGGAGGTCACCAAGTTCGTCTCTCAGTGAGTTTGTTTTACAATGCCTCGTAAGTTAGAAGCCGTTCTGGCTCGCCTTCGCATTGGACATACCAAGCTCACTCATGAGTTCCTCATGTGTGGAGGCGTGCAGCCATTCTGTGATGACTGGTTACCCTTACTGTCAGGCATTTGCTGGTTGAGTGTCCCAGTTTGGACGACTTACGTCGGAGGCTGCTACTGAGGCACCGAGGGGAGGGTGGTGTTTACTCTCTCTCTTCGGTGCTTGGGGGAGAGCCTGGTACCCCTGGGGATGATGTGTTTTTATTTCTGAAGGAGGCTGGCCTCCTTCACCTTTTATGATTCCACTGTTTTTACTTTGATGTCTAGATTTTAATATGGAGTTTTACTTTTTAATGTTTTTATTTTTCTACTACTTATATTTTTGTTTATACAGCACCATATGTCCATGTTGTTGCGGTGCCATGCGTTCTATCTATCAATCAATCAATCATTCAATCTCTCTCTCTCTCTCTCTCTCTCTCTCTCTCACACACACACACACACACACACACACACACACACACAGTGTAGTAAACATTTTCCTAACTTGGTTTATGATATATACTGTACTATTCCTTTATTAGTTGTTCGCACTACACGTAATTAGAGAGGTACAGAAACCCCTAGCTGGCTGTAAGCGAGAGTACAGAGGGTATCGGGCGGGGTTATGGGGTCGGAGAGAAAAATGGAGGGATTGGGAGTGTGGGACTATGAGAAAGAGAGGAGGAGGGGATAACTCTCCATCGAGCAGTGTTAAAACCACCTTAGTCCACGGAAAAGGAAACGAACTTATTCGGACGTCTGTACGTATCTCCCTAAGTCTGAGGGACGTGGCATCTCTAAATATCGCCGATCTGTCCTGGTTCTCAAGGGCTGAGCAGTGAGAGGCAGAGCAGATAACTCTTAGCTTTCGTCTGAGGCAGACGTTCTATTCTGTTGTTCTCTCTTTGTCACCCCTGTATCTTTCTGTGGCATAATAAAGAGGGAGAAACACACCTGCTCCAGTTTATTCTGATTCACCTGCACACTACCTTGCTCCCGTTTTACAAGCTTATCACCACCAGTCTCGGCTGCACTGTGGCAGCAGAGACTAGCCGTGTGAATTTTGGTGGTCAGCTGTGGAATTCAGTGGAGTCTACACAACACTGCTACAGCTCTAAGTGTGGAGAGAGAGAGAGAGAGAGAGAGAGAGAGAGAGAGAGAGAGAGAGAGAGAGAGAGAGAGAGAGAGAGAGAGAGAGACGTAAGGAGTGTAAATTCAAGTGGAGATTGACTTCATGAGGACACTGCCTTGATTAGGCTGATGAATTGAGACTCTCGGTGGCTCTGTGAAAGTGAGACATCCACCAACTTTGGGGGAAAGCTCAAGATGGAGATGGAAGTGGAGAATGATGGGTGGGGGATTTGTGTGTGTGTGTGTGTGTGTGTGTGTGTGTGTGTGTGTGTGTGTGTGTGTGTGTGCTTTCTTTTAGTTAGCATTATTTATTTTGATAGTGATATAATTTTATAGGGAGTGCATTTTCCAAATAATTTAATCCTCTGACCCGTGATAAAGCTCAGCTACTCGTTTCCAGGTAGTTCCAGACGATTCTGAGTGGCTGACAAACAACTGAACAGGTTATTCTGTCGCTGTTGTGCATCTGTTGAATTTTTAAGGGAAATGCTGTGGCTCTTTTCTATTGCATAGTGGGAAGCACTTAAGTTGGTTAAGGCTTTTAGGTCATGAAATAAGGATATAGTTATTATTATTTTTTTCCTTTAATATGTCTGCTTCTGTGTCGTTCTCCCCAACCTCAATCCCCCCCCCTCTCTCTCTATCTCTCTCTCTCGTGTGTGTGTGTGTGTGTGTGTGTGTGTGTGTGTGTGTGTGTGTGTGTGTGTGTGTGTGTTCTTACCTAATTGGTCTTACTTAATTGTATCTTTTCAGGAATGAGTCGAGCTCCTACTGTCCCGTGTTTTGAACCATTTTTATCATACGCCTTTAAATTTATGAATTATTTTCACACACACTTGCATTCGGTAGTGCATTCCACTGATCAACAGTATAGTTTTCTACAGTGTCCTCTTAATGTTGCTTTCCCAGTTTTTATACTCATTTACGTCTATTTTTTTCTTTTCTTGTGATGCATTTATATAACATAATCATGTCTCCTCTTTTCCTCCTGTCCTGTAATGTTGGTAGGTTTAATTTTTCGAGTATATCTTCATAGCTTAGGTCCCTTAAACTTGGTGCCCATCTTGTAGAGCCCCTTTGTACCTTTTCAATATTATCTGTGTGTTTTTTGATATGCTGATTCCAGATTACTGATGCATACTCCAAAGATGGTCTGATGAATTTTTTTATTATCTCTCACAACATGTCTTCATTTTTGTATGTGAATGCTACGCTCACATTAGCATGCAGTGTGTACATGTTCCTTACTTTTTCATTAATTTTATGTGGTCAGCCGTGATAGTCTGTTATTGATAATCACTCTTAAATCCTTTTCCCTTTCTGATGTGTACAGAGTTGAGCTTCCCAGCTTGTAGTCCCAGTCTAGTCTTTCTTCACTTTTACCAAACTTTATTACATGACATTTGATTACATTGAATTCCATTTGACACCTATTGCTCCATTCATGAAGCTCATTTAATTTCTTTTGTAGGTCTATGCAAAAGCCTGTGTTTGTAATTTCCCTTTGTATTTTTGCATCATCAGCAAACATATTTAGGTAGCTTCCATTCCAGTGCTGCTGTCTATCATTTATTCTCATAAAGACTGAGAGCATAATTGGCACTAGCACTGACTCCTGTGGAACTCCGCTTGCCACTACTCTCCATGATGAGTAATGTCCCCTTAGCACAGTTCATTTCCCTTTTACTGAGAAAATTTTGCATCCAATCGTACTGTTTACGTTGGATGCCTCCTTGATTGTACAGTTTCCATAAAAGTAATTTGTGTGGCAGTCTGTCAAATGCCTTCTTGACATCCAAATATATGTTATATATCCAGCCATCTCTTTTCTGTATTATTTCTGCAACTCTGTCATAGAAACTTAATAAGTTAGTAACACATGATTTTCCCTTTCTAAAACCAAATTGTCATTCTGTTATCATATTGTGTTTTAACAGATGATGATGATGATGATGGTGTGTGTGTATGTGTGTGTGTGTGTGTGTGTGTGTGTGTGTGTGTGTGTGTGTGTGTGTGTGTGTGTGTATTTTTGTGTACAATTATATTGTTTTTGTTTTGTCTTGGAATTGTTTGTGGGCTCCTGGCCTTTGGTTCCTTCTTCCTTGCATTAAAAGTACACATATATATATATATATATATATATATATATATGTGTGTGTGTGTGTGTGTGTGTGTGTGTGTGTGTGAGCGCGCGCGCCAGTTATTTCGGATGTGCATTGCTCTGGTTATTATTTCCCCGTTTACATATGGGTATAAAAGAATTTTTTTACGGGATGTGTTGCGTGAAAGTACTAGCTCATCAAGCTGTTTTAAGGGCAATTTTTGAAAGCAAGGGATGATAATAACTTGTAGAATAGTCAGATCTCCTCTACCTGTAACCAGAGAGTTTTGTTCAGTTCAGATGATACATTTTCGAACTAGAGAGGTTGGATACAACCTTCACTAACCTTTTTTTCATAACACAGGAGGATAAAACGAGTAGTGTGTCGAGAAGGTAAAAGAAATCGTTTTCCTATGAAACGATTTTACTCTCCCTAAAATCTTCATCAAAACAGACGGGTTAGGAAGGTAGCATGTGGGGAAGGCAAGTATATTCTTGATGCCATCAGACTGTTTTACTCAGGAAGAAGTTGATAATATATGGAGAAAGCAAAATTATTCATGTCACCACCAGATGATTTTACTTAGCTTCAAGGAAGAAGAATGCGCGTGGGCAAAGTAAATATTCGTTCTTGCTTTGTTCAGGTTAAAGTGAGAAGATAACACGTGGACAAATGGAAGGATGTATTCTTGCTAATAGCAGACGATTTAAATGGTCTTAAAGAGGAGAATGACGTATGGGCTTTTAGATAATATCTTTTCACCCTACATGCGTTAATGTAAAAGGCAAATGAATTTCTGCAAACACCAGATAGTTTCACGCAGCTCTGATGCCGTTTTTAACTACACGAGTTGGGTATATCCTTCATTAACCTCTTTACCGACCTAGGAGGTTGTTCTTTAAGTCCATTGATGCATAGTTGGTTAGTTGTTATTGTTGTCGCTTTAGTTGTTGCTGCTGTTGCTTATCCCCGGTCAGTCTAACCAGGCATACCTGTCTACCGCAGATAAGCAGCTGCCATTATGTCATCGTTCCATGGGTTCTTGCACGGATAATGCTTTGTGTGCGTATCAGTGTGGCATGTATTGTGCCGTGCTCCATTACAGTATGTGTGTTGTATTTTGTGGGTGTGTCAGCTGGTAACTGAGGAGGGCTGGATGATGTCCAGCTCTACATGTAAACCCAAATAGGTAAACTCAATCAACTCTGTTTAAGGATATCTCTGATGAGTAAGTGTTGAGAGGGATATTTGTAGTATAATGTTTAATCAAAGTTTTATACTGCTCTGCGCGTAAAATGAATGGGTAGGTGCTTCTTCATTAGTTGTGCTGGAATGCTTGGACATGGGATACTGTCCAAGAGGGCTTGGCATGGTAGAGTGGTGGTTGTTTTATGTGTCTAGTTGTGCTGTGATTCTGTCATATCATGGGAGGACGGTGTGTGTGTGTGTGTGTGTGTGTGTGTGTGTGTGTGTGTGTGTGTGTGTGTGTGTGTGTGTGTGTGTGTGTTTTGGTACAGGTAGAATAGTGTGCCTCTCGTATCATGGTATTCTTTGACAGGTACGACTTTAGTTTTAAAACGTAAGCGAGCTGTGGGGGTGGTTCCAGTGCAGCAAGTGATGATGCGCAGGATGTTGTTCTCTTTGGTCTACAAGGTATTGCAGAGACTGTTGGACAGGATATGGGCTTTCGCCGGGGAGATATAGGACAATACTGATTTAATATATTCTTTGTTTTGTAGGGTGTTTTCTGTTTTTTTCAGACTCTGTCCACGTAAGTGCTCTGAGTGGGTTGAGTTTGGGGGTGCACCTCTGCTTGATTCGTGTATATGGTACATGAAAGTGAGTCCATTGTCATAAAGTCACCCGAGGGATCTTAGTAGAGAGTGTGTGTGGCACAGTTACAATGCTCATTGTGATGTTAGGAAAGTACTTGTCCTCATGTTTATTGTTTGTGATGGGTGTGTTGATAATGGATTTGGTTGGAGCAATGGTCAGCCAATTGTCCTCGACCCATGTCTGCATTGTGTTAAGATGGTTGACTTGTACGTCTACGAAGTATCCGAAATGTGTACGCCAACACCAGCAGACTGAACCGTCCTCACAACACAAGATAAGAGGGCGCAGTACACGGACTACCCTATACATAAAATATATAATTACAGTCTCTCTCTCTCTCTCTCCTCTGTATCAATTTATTGTTTTGAGGAACGGTAATAACATCGAATATTTTATTTTTTACAGATCGTCTGGGTGGTCAGAGCCACAAAAGCACATAAGACGAGTCGGCGAGATAGATAGATAGATAGATAGATAGATAGATAGATAGATAGAGAGAGAGAGAGAGAGAGAGAGAGAGAGAGAGAGAGAGATGAAAAAATAAAAGGTTAGAAAATTGAATTATAACAGAAGAAAATTCATTTATGTTTGCTTGATAGACAAAAACTATTGAGTGATGCTATGGGCATACGTATATTTATGTATCCGCCCGCCTATGGTGGAGAAGGCATTTAATGTGTGGTCTTTCCGTGCATGCGTGCGTGTGTGCGTGGGTCTGTGCATCCATAACACTGTTATAATCACGATATCCACTGAACCTATTGACGTATTTGCACCAAACTTTTTACAGTGATGCAGTATGAGGAGATGATGAACTGATTAGTTTAGCTATGTCAGACGGTAAGGCTCAAGGTCATTTGGGGTCGACTTATTATATCTTCGTGGACGCGATATCTCCTGAACCCCTCGACGGATTTCTACCATGAAGGTTGTTTGGCGAGTCAGTGTTCAGGGTTTGGTAGAGGCTTACCGAACTACGCTTTGCTTCGACAGCTCAAGGCCTGAGTTTTAGGCGTTTCATTTATTCATGTCTACTTCAAACGAGTTTGGTCATGTGAAATACCTAATCTAAGAAGGGTTAGGATGGGGATGAATAATACTGATGGTAACCAACTCCTTCACTACGAAAGGATACCTGGTGGTTTGGTGGATAGAACACCCAAGCCGGAGTGACAGTCTCGCATATGTTCGATCCCCTATAGATATGACTAGAGGTTTTGGGATCAACTATTGCCATAATGAAAACTGGTCTAGTCGTCTCCTCTTAAATGAATGTGAGTGTGATGGTTTAGTTACAACTGGGCAACAGAAAACTGGGCGACAGGCAACTAGAAGGCAGCCAACTGGGCGAAGGAATAAGAAGATTATCGCCATTTAGACTGTAGTACTACTGGTTGGCTGCTTGGAAAAACCAAGGTGGATGGTGGTAATCTGACACTGAGCCATTTTTTTGGCATCCATCGTGCACCTGTCATTCTTAATTCTCTTTGGCTAATTTCATACCCTAACTAAGTAGTAAAGATGAACTTGTTCATGCAGGACTTATTTGTACAAGGGACAGGACAAAAGGGAATAACACCATTTGAAAATGTGAGCAAAGGAAGGCATTTAATGACAGAATCGTGTCAGTAGGAAGTAACGATACAACTGAAGTGCAAATAACTACGGAGCATACTGTACACATGCAAAGATGTTATAGTGCTTTAGCATTAACAGTAAGGCTCTTTTGACTCGCTCTCGACTGAATTTAATCGTGTGGCATTAGCTGGAACACAGTACTAAAGTACTGTAATTCCGACATGACAGGGAAAATGGTGGAATTATTAAAGGGAGTACCTGGGTGAAATATGTGAAAATTATCGAATATCAGAAAAAAAAAAAGATTGTACGTTCAGGTGGCTTCCTGAGTAAAGCCAAGTAGTACGACAATTCATCGATTTTGGGGGGAGTTATGGGTATTTTAGTATGATTAACCCAGGTACCCATTGTAAGAACACCAGTCGTGCACCATGTATGCTGTTAGTATTTCCCCCCCCCCCAAATCCATGTTTTACTATTTTTTTAGGATTATTATGATGTAGAGGGGTAAGTGAACAAAGTTTACATGTCAGGTGACAATCCTCGACCACAACCATGGGTACTAGCCATCTTTACTTCTGCATCTTGGTGTTAAAATTTTATCAAAATTTTATATTTTGGAGGGAATACCTGTTGCTTTATTGCCTTCAAGGTCTATATATATCCGCAGGGGACCGGGTGCCACAGTCTGTTTAGGTGTCAATGTGTGTATATACCACAAAAAGGTCATATCACTGGCATTACAGTTCATGCAACTATAGATGCAAGTTTTGGAAAACTATAATTTTTCACATTCAGTAGCTATCTACTTCCTTAGTATTAATTCTAGGATCATGGATTTTTGTCAGCTTCTTAAACTTTAGTCTATCAACACTAAAATGACTTTTTTTTTTCATATCTCTTGGTCTGGGGGTATGGGAAATGTTCATACTGCTGAATAGTACGTTTTTTACAGAATTTTTTTTTTCCTGTAAACACTGAAATGTTTATTGAAAACCTGGGATTGGTTGTCTGATGCTCTGTAAGGACTATGTATGGTAATAATTTCAGTTAAATTGATTGAAAATTGTAGGTCTGGATATATATTGAAATTTCATGAAAATAGTTTTCAGAAAATCACAAAAAACTTACCAAATCGCATTTTCCCCTCCAAAATATTTTTCCAGGAAAATAGAAACATGTCCAAAATGCATCTCTTGAAAGGTAATATTTATGGTAAATTTTTCATTCCTCTCCGACAATTTTTTACATTTCACCCAGATACTCCCTTTAACACTCGAGAATCCATAACTTACTCTCAGTTGAATAAACACCTAATCATTAAATGAATCATAATACTAGAATTGCTCCTACCATGAGTAATCAGTTACAACTTACGGTCATATGAATAAAGTGGTTTGGCGTTAGCTGAAATAAATTTTAAAGTTACTCCGATCATGCCTTTTTTAACTATAAAATCTCAGAGAATGCATAGCTCCACCAAAAACATTGCCAATAAAAAGGATCCGGATCCGGATCCGAATCCGGATACTCACAAAAATTTAATCAATTCTTTCATGGTCCATGGCCCACCATTTCTCAAAATTCATTGAAATTCTTTGAGAATTTCTGGAGATAATGTGTGGGATACCCCGGATCCGGATCCAGATCCACCCCAAAATTTAACCATTCCTTCCTTGGCCCATGGCACACCCTTCCACACAATTTCATCAATATCCGTTCATAAATGTTTGAGTAATCCCGTATCTGGATCCGTGAATATAGGATCCGGATCCGGATCCGGATCTGGATCCGCCCCAAAATTTATTCAAATCTTTCCTGGTCCATGGGGCACCTTTCCACAAATGTTCATTGAAATTCATTGAGAACTTTTGAAGATATTGCGCGGGATACTCGATTATCCTGCCCCAAATTTAATCATTTATTCCTTGAACCATGGCTCACCCTTCCACAAAACTTACTTAAAATCCGTTCATAACTTTTTGAGAAATCCTGCTAACAGACAGACAGATAGACAGACAAACAACTCAACATCCTCGGCTGTGGGTGAACAGGATTCCTGAGACGCCCCAGCTGTACTGTCCTGGCTCATGGTACTGCCACAGACAAGTCACATATACCACCTTTGAGTGAGATTTCCCGCCTCCCCAAATCCGATACATTACGTCTGATGGGCTGTCCAACACTGTGTAAGGCCCCTCCCACGGGCTCTGCAGCTTCGGCGACTGTTTCTTCTTCCGCTGAGGATTGTATAGTCAAAGTATGTCACCATCCTTGAAGCTCACCTTACTTACCTTGGCATCATACTTGTGCTTCATCACTTCTCCTGAAAACTTAAGGGCTCCTCGCACTTGATGATGTACCTCAGCCAGCCTTTCCTGAAGATGCTTCACACAGCTGGAGGTGCCTGTAGACAGCTCTTCTCCAGGTGGTCTTCCCAGTAACAGGTCAACTGGTAAGTGTAACCTGTGGCCCAACATCAGTTTTGCAGAGGTGTAGCCAGTAGACTCATAGGATGCAGACCGATATGCCATCAGCAATGCAGGTAATTTCTTGTCCCATTCCATCTCTCCCTCTGTGCAGTACTTGGCCAGTTCTTGCCCCTGGGTTCAGTTGAATTTTTCCACCATCCCATCTGACTCTGGCCTTAGTGGGGTGGTCCTGGTCTTTTTGATCCCCATTATCTTGCAGCATTCATATAATATAGCAGGCTTGAAGTGTCCACCCTGGTCTGAATGTAGCTCTTGTGGCATCCCAAAACAACAGAAAAATTGGTCAACCAGCACCTGAGCAACAGTTGCAGCCTTGTGATCGGGGATGGCATATGCTTCTTGCCACTCTGTGAAGTAGTCCATGATGACACATACATACTGGTTTCCTATTTCAGTTAGTGTAAGAGGTCCAGCAATGTCCACTGCAACTCCTGCCATTAGTGCACCCACTTGGTACAGCTGATGAAAGGCGCAACCATGTTTCTTGGGTCCCGTCTTGGCACAGCATACATCACAGACCCGACACCACTCTTCAACATCATGCCACATGCCAGTCTAGTAGAAGCTGTGTTGCAGCCAACTTAGAGTTTTCTTCACTCCCAGGTGCCCACTAGTGATCTGGTTATGGGACTCATCCAAGATCGTGGACCTCATTTTCTTCGGAACCACCAGTTATCAATACTTGCTGAAGTCATTGGGTGTCTCCTGCTGACACTTCAGTAGTCTGTTGTTTGAACGAAGAAGTTCCCATTGACTCCAGTAGCTCTCAGTCGCAGGGCTGAATCTGGAAACCTCTTCCCAAGATGGTTGCACTGTAATCCACTGCAGCCACTCTAGCACTAGTTGTAAATCTGCATCCTCCATTGCATCCTCTTCAGGTCTTCTTCAGCTGATGCCGGCCCTGTCACTACAGTACGGAGACATTTCTTGCTAAAATTTCCATTCCTCCTACACTGCTTCCTGTCTGTTCTTCCATTTTCTCGCATACTATCAGCCAAGGTTCTATTGCATTTCCTCAGTGGTGGGGCTTCATGGGAAAAACTGGCTGGTTGTTGCCTCTTGTTACCAGCTTATACTAATTTACCCTCATCCTTCTTGTCTTCTGCAGCCTTCTTCTTGCCATCCTTCTCATTTGGACAACCATAGCTGTTGTGTCCTACCTCACCACATATCCAACACCCATTTGTTGCAATCGTGGGTTTCCTTGCACTGTTCCATTCTTGCTGTTTCTTCCATTTGTGACAATCCACCTTCGTGTGTCCTGGCTTCTTGCAGAACCTGTAAGCTTATCAGATCTCCTGTTCTCTCTTCCACTTGTAGCAGTCCTCTTTCCTATGTCCTGGCTTTTCACAGTACCAGCATTTGCTTAAAATTTTTCCATTTCATGTACTGGGCCCTTTCTTACCACAATTCCTGTACTACCCCCCTTCCTGAAAAGTGAATGTACTGGACCTGATGTATGACTCAGATTTCAGAGCCCTGGCCAGTGCTTTCTTGCATGCTTCTGGATTGTGGCAGCTTCACTTGCACTTTGAACTTTGCACTATCAAAAGCAGTGATGAAATGGCTCCTTAGAAGAATAGCCAACAGGTTAGGTGCTGCTCCAGGGTACGCCTTGTGTGCCGTACTCTCCAGGTCATGAGCAAGCCACTGGAGGGATTCACCTTGAGCCCGTATACGGGTCTGGAATCTTGCCCTGCAAACCTCAGTCCAGTACACGGTCCCACATCTGCACTCCGGTACGTCTACCAGGTACTGATAACTGTTTCTCTTCTCCACTGACATCTGCCCAAGAATCTCCATTGCAGCTAGTAGCATGCTACACTGCCCTGCTCTCATCCCAGCCATTCTGATCAGCAAGTAACTCAAACTGTGCACAATAAGCTTTCCAAAATACTTTGCTATCAAATTCCTGAAGTTTCTTTTTAAATGGGTCCCCATTATAGCCAAGCACTTCACTGGTTTGGGGCCTAAAAACTGGGGCATCATAATAGATTCCAGGACTCAAAACTCATGCATTCTGATTACTTATCCCAGTAATGGTATGTTCAGATGCTTGGGATTCATTAATATTAACAGGGGTTGTCCTTTTTTCTTTTTTTTCATATGCTCCTTGTACACTAAGTTGAAGCTCAGCAGTGCAGTATTTCTCTACAACCTCATTTCTCTCACTAATTACACTATGTAACACGATTTTTGTTCCTGGATAATGGGTAATATTTTCTAATAGTTTCGGTCTCAGAACCATGAAAAATGGCAATTACTCTCATCAGACTTCGCTTTTGTGGCTAGGAGGGTGATTTTTATGCCTTCAAACATGTGAAAATGGCTACCTAGGCAGAGTGAGGTGAGTTCTTGGGTGAACAAAAAGCTTCATTTCACAAATGATTTTACATTTCCTGAGCACGGTGACTAGCTAAAGCACATTATTCAAACACGAACTGTTTCTGGAAGTGCCACATCTTTCTGGGTGTGGGCGCAATCAGTTGAAATGAAGTCAGCCTGAGCGGAGCTTATTTAAAAGGCTTGTAAATTTATATTAGATATCAATTCTTTATCGAATTATGGATAAATTGTGGAGTTTTACAGTAACGGTGCTAATTTTGTTGTACTCTAAATTCTATACCATTGTTTTTGTTTTTTCGATCAATTAAAACATGAATGTATCTATTTTTTTTCAGATGTCATCTAGAGGTTGTATGCATTCTGCTGATGCGTTTTCTATATTTGTCAGGACTCCATATTATAAATACAAATCATAACAGATAGCATGATGGATAGATAGATAGATAGATAGACAGAGCACCAGACAAAGTGTGGGAACGGGAAATTAGCTTGCAACTCTTTAAGTGAAGGAATGTTGATCGTGCACTGGAAGCAGTACATACACACAGACATACAGTATTCTAGAAGCTTCCACGACAGTATAGCACACGGGACACGACCCCTGGTAAACGAGAATGTAGGAATCAGAGCTCAGAAAGGGACTGGCCATAGAACCGGCAGGTAGTGGAGAGAGCGAATAAGAAGAGAGGTCCAACTAGACTTAGTATATTAAGTCCCTTGTATTACATACGCTGCTCAACTTAGACTTTCTCTGAAGATAATAAATCAAGATCAACTCCCTGTATTCATCTTTAACTCCTGCTCTTCGATTACCAAACTTTAACCAAAACTCAAGACTTAAATATTACAAGACTAAAGAGTTATATCTATCTGTCTATCTATCTATCTATCTATCTATCTATCTATCTATATATATATATATATAAATGGTGGCTACGAAGTCTAACATATTTGTGGTCAGTTTATTAAAAAGAGAAAGAAGAAATATTCTGTTGAAGCATCAGTCAAGATGTGTGAAGCTTATGAGGCATATTTTGACAACATGAAATGGGAGCCACTTGTGGGCCGTAGAAAAGTACTGATGCCACCCGTACACATCAAACTGGGGCTCATGAAACAATTTGTCATGTCTCTGTACAAGCAGTGGGCGGCATTTCAATACCTACAAGACTTCTTCCCCCTGCTATTGGAGGCAAAGATCAAAGCCTGTATTTTCGTCGGTCCACAGGCTAAGAAGATCCTGGAGTGCATGGATTATTCCAGCAAGCTTTCGAGTATGGAAAAAGTGACTTGGGACAGCTTGAAAGCAATGGTTTGTGGTTTTCTTGGATATCACAAGAATGAGAACCATGTGGAGCTGATTGACAACCTCATAAAGAACTACGGCGCCATGGGCTGTAGAATGTCACTCAAGATTCATATGCCTCATTCCCATCTTGGTGAATTCAAGAACAACATGGGTGCATATTCTGAAGAGCAAGGAGAATGCTTCTATCAAGATATAATGGACTTTGAGAGGAGATACCAATGGCAATATAATTTGAGCGTGATGGGGGACTACATTTGGGGGCTGGTCCGTGAAAGTGATCTATTATTCACTCGCAAATCGCGAAAAAATGTTCGATTCTAGACTTCTGTGATTTCATTCATTATGTATTCAGTATTTTTAGATTTCACTTTTCATATTTATACGTTTTCTTTTGGCTCCTCATGATGGAAAAGACAAACCCACTCATTCTTTCTACAGAAAATTAGTAAATATAAAAAATCATTCTGTTTACAAAAGCGAAGATTTAGGATGATGATATATGTTCTGTATACCGTAGTTTTGGAGCAAAACAAGTAAGGAAATAGTACTTATTGTACAGGAACAGAATTTTTAATTTTTTTTTGTTACATAGTGTTATCTTCACATGGTCGACTACATACTTCAACTTGTCATCTACACGCTGTCTGCACTGCATTATTACTCCCTCACTAATCTTAACTGATCATCTACATGCTGTCTGTATGCCATCACATTATTGCTTACATCACACTTCTCCTGCTGTAGCTTAGTCTATACTTCCTTCTTCAACTGTTGCTGTTCTTCCTTCATTTCCCCCATGAAAGCATCAAGTTGTCCCTGCATCCTTAGTTGCAACTCCTTCTGTTGTCCCTGAAATGCCTCTTGAAGTCATTCATATTGTTCTTTCTGTTCTTAATTTTCTGCCTGTATCTGTTCGCTTTGTGTCTCTAGTTGGTCTTTGACTTGGTTCATGAGCTCTTTCTGTTTTTCATTTTGTGCTCCTAGTTGTACAGTTTATGCTTTTAATATTTTCATGATTGCAGCCAGGGACACCTCCTCCTGCCCAGCTTGGCTCCTTGTCTGCACACCCCCTTGTTCCATGTCGAGGATTAGGCTCACTGCAGCACTTTCCTAATGATGCACACTCCTGACACCAATGTTACGTCCCCCTCCCACACTACCACAGGCACCAACAGCAGTGGTCAGTAAAGGAAGGATGTTGCCCATTGAGTTGCTCCTCCTGTGATCTGGTTTTTGGTTTGCAACAACAATATCGACTCAGGGGTGGTAAATAAACATTGGCTTTACCAAATAATTACACTTAATGCATACTAACTACACCACGGTTTTCACAAGTACCGGAGTTACACAATCTTCACTAGGCCGTACTGACACTGAAGTGACACTGAACTGCACTGAAACAAAACTGACTCCCCTAGGCTTTTCCTCCTCCTTATATAGCCTTCCCTACTTCTCCAAAGTTCTAGAACATTCTTGAAGGAGCAAGAGTTACTACTCGGAGACATTCAGAATACCCATAACACTCTAAATCACTTAGAATGCACTCTGGAATAAAATTACATAATTTAACAATCACGTAAATAAAACATTATAGAGAAAAAAAAAACAAAATTTAATGCATAACTTTACAAAATACATCTGCTTGCAAATAACAGGCTAACCGGCAGCTCTGATTCGTAACTGAAATAAACAAGAAGTACTGAGATACTTCCAGTGCTTCCTATCTAGCAAATCCCTCTTCTCAACAATCTATCTGTCTATCTATCTATCTATCTATATTCAAGGAAAAACTAGGCAGATGTATCCTGGGACTAGGTTTTTGATAGCACTGAACACTTGCCCTCAACGGGAAGTGCAACCCCGGTATAGCCTTTTTTTTTTTTTTTCCCCTTTAGCCAAAGAGAGTGAAATTTTAACTAACATGCATCCGCCTGAACAAGGTTTCAACTAGATGATACTTCGGAGGCAGCCTCCTGCCCCCTCCTCCCCATCTGTCCTTGCAAGATAATTACTTAGAGTACTGCAAGAGTGGAGTGGATTATCAAAGGTGTCCTCTGTCTTGTTTTCAGAGACTAGTCGGGAATTGTCTGTACTATAATCCAAGAATTTCCATTTGCAGTTATTAATAACATTTCTTTCTTCCTTCCTTTTTCTGTGTTTCTTCTCCCCCTTCCTTCCTCCCTTCTTTTTTCCAATCTCTCTCTCTCTCTCTCTCTCTCTCTCTCTCTCTCTCTCCATTCTTGCACTCCTTCATTACCCGTCCTCTCCCCGGAGGGGGTCGGGGACGGATATTGTTTTCACTCGGTTTGCCTGTTTGTTTGTCTGTCTGTTAACAACTTTATGCGAAAACTACTGGTGCGATTTTAACCAAAATTACAGGGATGATGAGGTATGACCTTCTGATCGCTTGGTTAAATTTTGGCCAAATTGGGCCGAGGCCCAGGCTGTAGGTCCAAAAAATTTAAAAAATGAGAATCGCCTTAACTCCTTTCAACTTCGTCATATCGACATGGAACTAAAACCTAAGGGTGCATCTTTTAAATCTACATCCTATAACATGCCTCATTACATCAGGGGGGCCATCCCTCTGGTAGCGGTAGGGGGGTCAGTGTCAGGTGGGTCGGACCTAAAATTTCAAGTGGGCATAAAATCGCCTACATTCTCCTAATTTACTCCAAATTTGATATGTGACATCTTTGACTAGAGGTCCTGTTGTGTTTATACGTCAGCACTAAAATGACTGCCGTGGACGGGATTGCTGTACCTTGGCACTGCTTCTTGTTTCTTGTTTACAGATTCTCCTTTCTATCCCCATCACTTTCTTCTTTCCTAGCTTCTGTTTTTTTTTTTTTTTCACCCTTCCCTTTCCTCCTACGTGTCTTTGTTTTCAAGACCACAATCGCCGCTATTCACCACAGTAGCTCACCTTTTGTTCTCATTTCCCCTCTTTCTCCCCCCTCTCGTAACCTTTCTTTCTTTCTCTATTTCCTTCCTTTAATTTTTTCATTCCCCGTCTCTTCCTGTTCACCTTCTTTACATTTTTTCATCTTCATCGTCTTTTCCACCCTGTTAGCTCGATTAGTCTTTCCATTTTTTTCACTTGGTTCATCGTACTTCCATCTTTTCACTAGGTTGTTCACCTTTCCATCTTTTCACCTTGTTCATCGTCTTTCCTTCTTTCCATTTAGCTCATCAGGTTTTCATTGTTTTCCTTTGGTTCTCGCCCGTGGTCATTATGTTTCCATCTTTTTATCTGGTTCATTGCCATTCCATCCTTTCTCATGTTTCCACTTTTAGTCCAACGGCTGCAGAGAATTTCAAGGAGCTGAATAAAACTGGTCGCTATATGCTGGAGTAACATTGAGACAAGTACGATAAAACCCTGATTGTGATAGTTTTCAACAATGATCTCCAGTATAGAAGAGCTGTGTAACGTTTACTAAAATAACCTGAAAAATGGTAATTTGCAGCCAAAGGATGAACTCCTACACCTAAGAAGGTTTCCCAGTGGTTAGGAAACTGATCTGGCTATAGACAGAGTAAAAAGAAAATTGGTCAGCCAAGATTTAACCCCTTCTACCCGATGGCGCACTTTAAATTTTATTCTTGTTATCTAAAGATGTTTTCAGCCAAGGAAAGATATTTAAATTAGATGGGGTTATGTACAGCCTTCATTAATCCTTCACGAGAATAATTAACTCCTAAAGAGAGGTTACATACAGTGTAGCCTTCATAACCCCTTTACAATAAGAAATATTCCTTACATAAATAAAATGGACTGGGGGTAGTAAACAAAAAAACAATGAAGTTCTCTAGCAGAGGAGGGTTAAGGATAAAGTCCCCACTCACCCTCCCCATTCTCTTCCACACAACCAGACATTTCTTAGTGTGCATACCTACTCCTTCCTTTCCTTCTTTACACTGTTCATTTGTTCCCCTTCTTCTCGCTTCCTGTTTCAGTCATCTCCCTCATTTCTCCCCTTTTCCTGTGCTCCCTGTATCAAAGCTGCCCCACTCAGTCTTCCTCATCCACTTCCCTACAAAGCATACCTTCCCGAGGAATCATCCCAGCCCTTTCTTTCCATTCCCTCATTAATTTCCTTCTTTTACCTCACCACTGTACTTTAGTGTCCACCATTCATCACACCCACCCACCCACCCCCTTTTATTTTTAACCTCATTCGTACCCTGTCCATCTTCCTATTTCGCACCATTCATTCCTATTCCTTCCGCTGTTTCCTCCATTCCATCCCCCTATCCCTTTCCCTTGTCCCCATCTCATCCATAATCCATACCTTGTCTCACATTCTTGGTCCCAACTCTTCCTGCTTTCTCTCCCCCAATCCTTCCCATAGACTCCCCACCTCACCCCCACCAATCCTGCCGTCCAGTCCTGCTATTGACAGAATAAATAAAAACACAACTACCTGTTTATAAACCCGTAATGATAACACGGCAGAATGAAGGACATAGAAAACGGCGTACCTCATGAATGTAGAGGAGACCCACTTCATGCTATCGCTTTCGCCTCAAGTGGTGTTGTTGAGGGAAGGCGTTGCTTTCTTTGGCTGTCTGACTCAGTATATCATTTGGGAGTGCAATGAGAGAAAGAGTGAATTTACAGTGTTTAAAAATACATGTCAAGTTTTACTATTCCCTTTTTGTCTTCTTAAGAACGAGAGATCCTTTCCAATAATATATCCCTTAATTATACTACTAAATTACTGTTCTCAAAATAATTTCCCCAGATTATTTTTCATATCCTCAATTTTCCTTTACTATATTCATGCATCTGAACACTTCATTTGTAAATATCACATATATAAAGATCCTCCTTTGTTAACCGATATTGTACATAATAGTGTAGTTTTAAAAAAAATCTCCACTTTTATTCACTCAATATTTTCATTGTACATTTTTTTTTCTCCAGTTCATTTCTTAATGAGATTTCTTTACTTTAAGACGATTAATTTACCTAAATATGATACACACATACTTTCGGAGATGAAATAAAACAGCCCAAGATTGAAAGGGCACACGACAATTTGTTTGAGAAACGGAAAGACTTGTTCACGAGAAACAGTTCAGTCAACAGAATTCCATGCATATACCCCCCATACATCACACATTTTTCAGTTACCTTCTACTTTTTTTAATATGGCAACCCCTCCCCCCTCCCCCTTCCCCCCCGAAACAGTCATCTTGGGAGATGCATTGTGTTCCAGATTTACGAGAATGAATCCTGCAATTATCGTGTATGAATTCATTGGCGATGTCCAGTCTGCAACTACAAAGGACTTACGACAGACGTTGCTAAAATCGTCTATCGTTGGAGCCCATTAGATGATTGTTACCCCCGAGTTGGATGTCTCATACGGTGTAGTTGCTTGGAGAAGTTTACATCCTTTGGTGAATGCTGCAACAAATTCGTAGATTTTTTTTTTTTTTTTTAGCCATACGAAAACAGGATGCTTGATGAGTGTTTACAGGTTATTGCAAAGCATCGGACAGGATAAATTCATCCCCTCCGAACAAAATACCGTATGCCATTAGAAGCGGCAGCGACGTCAGCAGCAACAGGAACAGAAATCTCAGAGGTATTATGAAACAGTCCGTGAGCGGAAACTGATAATAAGGGAAAAACTATTTTAACACTAAATAATGTACCAACGTTATTTAGTTATCTCAGATTCCTAAATTGACTTAGCATGGATGAATTAGGAGCGGCGTTAGAGATTTAGTTTTACCCTAGCGATGACAAAACCGTGTTAGTTGTACAGACAGAAAAACTCTATTATACCTTGTCAGACATTTTGCACAGTTCAACCAGTTACTTGTTCAGCACCACAGTCTTTCCAGTCACAAGGTCGACACATCTCATGACCACTGAGCAGACCATGTCACATCACATTCACCAACCATATCAAGTGAAAGACCTGCGTCGCAAAGCAGTTTCTGTCATGACCATGCCAGACTGACAAGCGGAACTAAGACAGTTTGTTACCCGTTCCCGTCCCAGAGGGGCTCGGGAACGGGTATTGTTTTCACTCGGTTTGTCTACCTGTCTGTCTGTCTGTTTGTTTGTTTGTTTGTTTGTCTGCCTGTCTGTCTGTTAACAACTTTACGCGAAAACGAATGGTGCGATTTTGACTAAAATTACAGGGATGATGGACTATGACCTTCTGATCACCTGATTAAATTCTGGGCCAAATTGGGCCAAGGCCCTGGCTGTAGGCCCCCCATTTTTTTTTTAAATCTTTTTTTCGCCATAACTCCTTTCAAATTCGTCATATCGACATGAAACCAAACCATATTTCAAATCTGCATCAAATAACGTGCCTCATTACATCAGAGGGGCCACCTCCCAGTTAGAGGTAGGGGTGTCAAAATCAGGTGGGTGGAGCCTAAAATTTCAAATGGACATAAAATTAAATTTTCACCCGACTTACTCAAAATTTGATATGTTACATCTTTGACTAGATATCCTGTTGTTTTTATATGTCAGCACTAAAATGACTGCCGGGGACGGGTTTGCTTTGCCTTGGCACCGCTTCTTGTTGGTGCTGTAAGAGAACAGGTTATATCGTAGCTCATTGTTATAAGAGACTACGAGATGAACGAGGACACAGAAGTGATAGTAGATCGCCTTCATGATCGTTCAGGAGTAAGTACTGTACTTATCACAAAAGCCATTATCATTCCACAAGCGAATGCCATGCCTTTGTCAATACACAGTCAGTGGAAACCCCACGCCAGAACCATCAGAATCCTCCATAACGACAAAATTCTGAGCTCCCAATATGCCAAATTGGTCCTCTGACAAACTTATCTGTAGTTATCTTAGGTAATTGTGAAGGTATCCCTACATTATTTTTTGTGGACTCTGAGACTATTGCGAGCTTAACATCTGAGTCCTCCCTAAACAGGGCTAAAAAAGGATCAAACGGGTTTGGATCCTTGAGCCTCCTGACATTCACCTCTGTGGTGTTGAGGGCTCAGAATTTTTTGTGAAGGGCAAGGAAACTCTTGAGATACAACTCGATGAGTTAGTAAAACCTTTCACAGCTGAGTTTTATGTCAAAAACAAACTCCAGGATCCTGCAGATGTTTTGACTGGTACTGACACCATGGCTCAGTAATGTAATAAACTGATACCTGCTTGTCGTATTTCAGTAAAGGGACTTTATATATCAGGCATGAATTGCCCACACCCCGTCCTATCCCAGGCAAATTCGTTCACACAGTCAGCCATAACCCCACAGCCACCAACATAGAGTAATGAGGATGAGTTAGTGCCAGTATCTCATGACACATCCTCTAACAGTGACTTAACGGATGACTCATCTACGTCTCGTTTAACTACTTCAAAGAGTATGAATGATACATTGCAACACGCAAAGATGAAACGAGCAGTGACAAAATGGTGGACAATTTGTTGCCGCACGAATCCAGGAAAGGCTCTGTCAGTGTTGTACGTGCGAAAGAAGGAGTCAGCATTCTGTTCCGTGTTGGAACTAAATGTATGCTTCACTAAAGCTTAAAAGTGAGGCTTGGCTACTTCTTGGTATACCCATCGGCCATAACGGTGTGCCAGTATATACCATTCTCTGAAACTGCTATGGATGATGATGATGAGGAGGAGGAGGAGGATTTACCTGGTGTATTTACTACTGAAAAATCTACGGGTTATGCTACAACTCCTTCAGCTGACTCTCCTTACAAGTAGAACTGGGCGACTTCCCTCAGTGTAAAGAACAATTAATTAATCTTTTCCAGACCAATAGACATGTTGTGGTCTTACCTGATGAACATATGGGGAAGACAAGTTTGGTAAAACACCACACTGAATCAACTCTCAGTATTCAACCAGTTATTGTTTCGGCCTACAGATTACTCAATAACTTATGGAAAGACACTGACGAGATAGTGCAGGATAAGCTTCATAAGGACATCATACAACACTCCATCAATACATGGAATAGTTCGTTTTCCCTAGTCTTCAAGAAAGGAGGTGAGTTTAGACCCGCAGTTGACTATCATAAACTCTGTCACTGTACCCGATCGATTTCCGTTACCAGTCTTAATAGATTTATTGGAATTACTTCATTTTTGCCCCCCCGTGGGCAGCCACCTTGTCGTGGTGGGGGGGCTTGCGTGATCCCACAAGCCTGCCCGTGGATATAACGACATCTGGCAGGGTCTCCCATGCGGGTAGGGTTGTGGGTGAAGGGTCTGACTAAGCACTACCCGAAATGTAGGTTACCCGTATGGGTCATCGGTTCCGCCCTCCAGAGGGATCGCGTCAGTGCTGCCCTGAGTTGGTTGGTTTGGTATCTGGGCTGAGGGGTGTTGGGAAGGGGGGTCTTTGCACTGGTGGGAGCAAACTTTCGAATCACGGGGTGTCCTTTTTGGGACACCCTCTGGGGACGAGGTACCCCGCTCCCATCAGACCACGCTCAGTCCCCTCACTCCTTGGTAGGCGGATTCCCTTGGCTCCTGGTGCCAATTTATTTTCACTAATGTATTTATGGATACAGTGAACAATTCTTTACCCACTAGTGTGGTCGGTGACCAGCCGCACGAGTTGGCATCACCTGGTCACTCTCTGGCCAATGACCCTGTTCCCCCAGGGTCATCTGCCAAAGCTGCAAATGAAGATGCCCTTCCTATTGAGGTGTTACCTGGTGTTTTTGTTAATAACTGTTACACAAACTACATAGTCCTTAAAATGGATAATGGTACTTCCTTCCGGAACCTGAATTGTTTTCAGATTCACAGTAGTCTAGTTTCAGCATGTGGATTTACCCCCAAGGTCTCTTTGCAGGGTGATGGTTCTCTATTGCTTGAAGCCAGGAACGAAGAGGAGAGTTCATGCATCCAGTCCCTAACTATGGTCGCTGGTTATCCTGTATCTGCCTCTCATCACTTGGTCCTAAACCAGTCCCGAGGGGTTGTGTATTCTCGTGACTTGATCTCATATTCTGATCCTTCCCTCTTAGAGGGGCTGGCTCCTCAGGGTGTTGTAGTAGTACAGAGAATTGTGAAGAAAGTTGATGGGGTTTTAACCCCCACGCCCACTCTTATCTTGACATTTGACCGTCTTACCTTGCCGGAGGTTATCACTGCTGCATGGTGGAAGCTAAAGGTTAAACCTTATATTCCCCGACCTAGAAGATGCTATTATTGTCAAAGATTTGGTCATGTCCGCCGTTCTTGCAGGCGGGAAGCGTCTGGCCTTCCTGAGGTCTTTGGAAATTGTGGTGGAATTTCTCATGGTATGGATGATTGTTCTCAACCCTCTAAATGTTTGAACTGTGGAGGAGCACATGCGGCCTCCTCAAGGGATTGCGAAGTATACAAATATGAATATGAGATTATTTCCATCCGAACGAAGGAGAAAATTTCCTTTTCTGAGGCAAAGGCCAGGGTTAGAGAGCGGTTCATTCGCCCTGGGGTTACCTTTGCTGCTGCGTTGTTTCGCCCTAAGGCTTCTCGGCAGGTGCCCCTACCATCACACAATGCCCCATCAAATTCTCAGGGTTCTATTTCCCGGCCTTCTTGGCTGGGGGGTTCCACCAAGGGAATGCAGCCTGGAAGTGGCTGTACTTCTTCCGAGGAGGTGCCTCCTGTCTCTGGGGGTGTCCCCTCTGTGGTGATACTTCCAGCATCTGGGAGTGCCTCCCCCATCCCAGTTCCTCCAGTTCCTCCTGTGACAAACACCTGTGTCGATGCTACACCTTGCTTTGACACATCCAAAACTCCCAATGTCCTTCCTGTGAATCCTTGTCCTGACATATCCAAAAAAAACAGCGTCTCTCATACTTCTGTATCAGCTGCTACTCCCGTACCGACTGCTGCTCCTGTACCATCTGCCCACTCTGCTACTGTTGCTCACTCTTCTTTACAGTGTGGCAATATAGTTTCTAATGCTTTAAGTTCTGGTGCAGAGATGGAGGTTGCATCTGCCAACCTCAAACGAGTGAGGAGTGAGGAGTTTTTGGGTGACTCCCCTCCTTCTAAGGTTCAAACTTCTGTACTGCATGAGGATTCTGAGAGGGCTCTTCGCTCGACACCTCAGCCAGTGGTGGCGTCTAAGTCTGTGGGTGTTCATGATGGCCCTTCTAGGATTCCCGTCCCTGCCTCTTCCTCAGGTGTGGTGGGGCCTGGGTCTTTAGATACTCATAGGGCTCAGTCGTTTGCTCCCTCTGATCCGTCACCCAGCGGCCAACCTTTGGTTGATTTGGTTGGGGGGGGATTCGGTTGGCCCCGAGGTACCAGCTGAACCCTCACATGGGTGTGCGGACGGGGCACGTGGGTCTTCCAAGAAGGTCTCTGCGTCGGACTCATTCTGGCGATGGGGAGGACATGTCTCGGGGTAAGGGTACTTCCAACCATGGAAGCTCTAAATTTTCATTTCCTTCTCGGTTGGTGAGGCAGAGCTCCACGCCTAGGAAGAAGGGCTTTCACTCCCTTCCCAACGAGGTTGCTACATAGCTTTCTAAGTTCATAATATTTAATACTAATCACCCTGTGGCGGGGGGGGACACCCCCCCCCTGTGGTGGGGGGGACACAATCTGGCCGCACTATGGGGTGGTACTACTACTCTGCGGCCAGGTTGTGTTAGGAAGAATACTGCCACCGTATTCCCTGCGTGTCGTAAAAGGCGACTAAAAGGGGTGGGGTGAGGGTTCTAGGGACCCCTCCTCTGTTTTTTAGTTCCTAAAAAGAGACAGGGCAGAGAAAGGGATGGGGGATGGAGTTATCCCCGTACCCTGAAGATTGGGTCTATGAATGTGAGTGGATGTAGTACAATTGAGGCTAAAAGGGAGAAGATTGGAAGAATGTTTGTGAGAAGAAAGTTGGATGTGTTAGCTTTGAGTGAAACGAAGATGAAAGGGAAGGGTGAGTCTATGTTTGGAAGTGTGACTGGAAGATTGTCAGGTGTTGATAGAGGAAGGGCAAGAGAAGGTGTGGTCTTGTTAGTGAGTCCAGAAGTACAGTAGTGTGTGATTGAATGGAAGGAGGTGTCATCGAGACTGATGTGGGTGATAGCGAAATTTGAACGTGAGTTGTGGGTGTTTGTGAGTGCATATGGGCCTGGTAGTGAAAGGGATGAAGGAGAAAGGGAGTCTTTCTGGAATGATGTTGATGAGTGTCTGCAGAGTTTTGGAGCGAATGTGAATGTGGTAATGATGGAAGATCTGAATGCTAGAGTGGGAAATGTAGCAGTTGAAGGTGTAGTTGGTATGCATGGTGTGCCTGGAAGAAATGAAAATGGGGAACGAATGATAGCGATGTGTGTTGAGCGAGAGATGGTGATGGGAAATACGCTGTTTGAGAAGAAAGATATTTATAAGTATACATGGGTGTGACAGGAGGGTGGAAGGGTTGTTGATAGAGCTTTGATGGACTATGTTGTTGTGTCTAGGAATGCAATAGGAATTTTGTTGGATGTGAGAGTTCTGAGAGGAGAGAGTGGTGGTATGTCTGACCACTACCTGGTGGAGGGAAAGTTAAGAGTAGGTAAGAGATGGGTGAGAGCTAGGAGGGTTAGGTGTGGCAGGGAGGTTTTGAAAGTGAGTGAGTTGGATAAAAGAGTGAAAAAGATAGAGTATCAGGAAAAATTGAAAGATGAGTGGAACACACTGAAAGATCAGGAAAATGGCAGTGTGGAGGAGGAATGGCAGTTGTTTAAGAGTGCTGTGGTGGGGCATGCAGAAGAGGTGTGTGGTGTGAGACGTGTGAGTGGTGGTGTAAGAAAAGGAAGTGAATGGTGGTGCGAGGAAGTAAGTATGGCTGTGGCTGAGAAGAGACGTGCATATGAAGTGTGGCTGCAGAGGAAGGATGAGATGTCATATGAAAGGTATAAGGAAAAGAGGAATAGGGCGAGAAGGGCTGTGCATGATGCTAAAGTGGCAGCAGATGAGAGGTGGGGTAGGCTGCGTACAGAGAATTTTCAACAGAATAAGAAAATGTTTTGGAAGGAGGTGAAAAGGGTGCGAAAGGGAGATTCTGGGAAGGAAGAACCAGTAAAAGCAGAGGATGGAAGGATGTTAATTGAGATGGATGCAGTAAGGAAGAGATGGGCAGAGTATTTTGAAAGATTGTTAAATGTAGAGGAGGAAAGGGTGGCTGAGATTGTGGCAGATGGAAGGGTGCAAGGAATAAAAGTGTTGGGAGAGTTGAATGATTTTTTCATCACGAAGGAGGAAGTGGAGAAGGCAGTAAAGGAGATGAAAACAGGGAAAGCTGCAGGTATGGATGGGTGTTCTGTGGAATGCCTGAAAGGTGATGGAGTGACCATTGTTGACTGGTTAGTAAGATTGTTGAATGTGTGCTTTGTGAAAGGTATGGTGCCAATTGACTGAGCAAGTGCTTGTGTGGTCCCGTTGTATAAAGGCCAGGGTGATAAGTATGAATGTACTAGCTTTAGGGGTATAAGTCTGTTGAGTGTTGTAGGTAAGGTTTATGGTAAAGTGTTAATTGTGAGAGTTAGAGAGGGTACAGAGGGAGTGATCGGTGAAGAGCAGTGCGGCTTTATGAGAGGGAGGGGATGCGTGGATCAGGTGTTTGCTGTGAGACAAGTGTGTGAAAAGTATTTAGCAAAAGGCGAGGATGTATTTTGGGCATTCATGGATTTAGAGAAAGCGTATGATAGAATTGATAGGAAGGCTTTTTGGACTGTTTTAAGATTGTATGGACTTGATGGTAAGTTACTAAAAGGGGTGAAAAGTTTTTATGTAAATAGTAGAGCGTGTGTAAGAGTGGGAAATGCTGTGAGTGACTGGTTTCCTGTGAGAGTTGGGCTGCAACAGGGATGTGTGATGTCGCCTTGGTTGTTTAATATTTATATGGATGGTGTTGTAAAGGAGGTGAATGCAAGAGTTTTAGGTGGAGGTCTGAGTCTGGTGAATGTTGATGGTGGAGAGTGGAATCTGAAGCAGCTGCTGTTTGCAGATGATACTGCACTGGTGGCTGATTCAGAGAAGAGATTGAGACAGTTGGTAGAGGAGTTTGGAAGGGTGTGTGAAAGGAGGAAATTGAAAGTAAATGAGAATAAGAGTAAAGTGATGAAGTGTACAAGGTTGGTAGATGGTAGGGAGATGAATATAGCTTTGAATGGCGAGTTGCTTGAGGAAGTAGAGTGTTTTAAATATCTAGGGTCACATGTTGCTGTGGATGGAAGAATAGATGCAGAAGTGAAGTTTAGAATAAAAGAAGTAGGAAAGGTGCTGGGAGGAATGAAAAAAGTGTTTAAATGTCGTTCGCTTAGAATGGGTGTAAAGAGAAGGTTGTATGAGGGTGTTGTGGTACCGACGCGTTATACGGGGTTGAAACATGGAATATGGGTGTAGCAGAGAGGAAAAGTTTGAATGTAATGGAGATGAGGTGTCTGAGGAGTATTTTTTTTTTTTTTTATGCGAGGAAGAAGGAACCAAAGGCCATGGCCCGCGGTAACAGTTCCCTCCAAGAGAAAAACAAAATACAAAAGAGCCAAATTCAAGATCCGATCATTTTGAGATGCCTGGACACACTGCGTTTGAAAGACTGGAGATCATAGGCAGCAGGAAATACAGATAGAGGGAGACAGTTCCAGAGCTGACCTGTTGCATAAATGAAAGACTGGGAGTAATGGTTAACTCTTGCATTAGAGAGTTGGACAGAAAAGGGATGAGAGTTTGCTGCCAGACGGGTGCTACGCGCCCGTCGTAGAGGTGGAGGAATGCAAGCAGACAGTTCAGAGGAGCAGTGACCATTAAAGTAGCGATAGAAAAGAGATAAAGATGCAACAGTGCGGCGAAGAGACAGAGGTTGAAGGAAGTCAGTAAGAGGAGGAGAGTTAATGAGACGAAAAGCCTTTGACTCCACCCTATTGAGAAGAGCTGCATGTGGGGAGCCTCCCCACACATGAGAGTTGTACTACACACAGGGGCGGATAAAACCTCTGTATAGAGTCAACAATTGTGCAGGGGTAAAGAAAGAGCGGAGTCGGCTTAGCACACCCAATCTCTTGGAAGCAGATTTTACAAGAGATGTAATATGGTCTTTCCAAGATAAGTCCCGAGTAAATGAAACCCCAAGCATGTTCAAGGATGATGCAGGATTAAGCTGAATATTATTAAACATTAATGGGTATACCTGTGGAAGATTTTGTCGGGTTGATAGGTGTAAGAACTGAGTCTTAGATGCATTAAAGACAACCATATTATTTTTACCCCAGTCAGCGATACGAGCCAAGTCAGACATTAGGTGTGCCATAGCCTCATCCCTTGTTTGTTGAAGTAACTGTTGAGATGGGCCGAATGGAAAGGTGAAGGGTGGAGTCATCAGCGTATGAGTGGATAGGGTTAGATGTACAGCTTAGAAGATCATTGATGAATAAAAGGAAGAGAGTTGGTGATAGGACAGAGCCCTGAGGAACACCACTGTTGATAGATCTAGGAGAAGAACGATGGCCGTCTACAACAGCGGCTATAGAACGACCAGAAAGGAAGCTAGTGATGAAGGCACAGATAGAAGGATAGAAATCGTAGGAGGGCAGTTTGGAAATTAAAGATTTATGCCAGACTCGATCGAAAGCCTTTGAGATGTCAAGTGCAATGGCAAAGCTTTCGCCAAAGTCCCGAAAGGAGGATGACCAGGAGTCTGAAAGGTAGGTGAGAAGATCGCCAGTGGAGCGTCCCTGACGGAACCCATACTGACGATCGGAAAGAAGGTTGTGATAGGAAAGATGCCTTAAAATTTTTCTATTAAGAATTGACTCGAAAACTTTTGAAATACAGGACGTTAAAGCAATTGGACGATAGTTGGAGGGTTGGGAGTGGTCACCCTTCTTTGGGACTGGCTGAATGAGAGCAAACTTCCAGCAAGAAGGAAAGGTACAAGTTGACAGACAAAGGCGAAAGAGTTTGCCTAGGCAGGGTGTAAGCACAGAAGCACAGTTCTTGAGAACAACAGGAGGGACCCCATCAGGCCCATATGCCTTGTTAGTACTGAGGCCAGTGATGGCAGAAAATACATCAACTGAAGAAATTTTAATGTCAGCCATGAGGAAGTCAGAGGGGAGAAGTGATGGAGGAACAGCACCGGAATCGTCTAAGGTGGAATTGGAGGAGAAAGTTCTGTGCGAAGAGATCTGCTTTATCAGTAGAAGAAATAGCTACAGAACCATCAGAGTAGAAAAGAGGAGGGAAGGATGATGAGGTAAAGTTGTTAGAAAGATTTTTGGCAAGGTGCCAGAAGGAGCGGGAAGAATTCGAGTTGGAGAGTTGAGAGCATTTAGTATGGATGAAATTATTTTTAGTAGAGCGAAGAACAGACTTAGCACGATTCCGGGCAGAAACGTAAAGATGATGTGATTCAGGGGTGGGTTGGCTCCGGTACCTTTTGTAGGCCTTCTCCTTGTTGCGGACAGCATTAGAACAAGCGTGATTAAACCAAGGCTTTCTTGCGTTAGTCAAAGGATATGAGAAAGGAATGTATGCTTCCATGCCCGAGAGAATAACCTCTGTAATGCGCAAGGCACACTCAGATGGCTCACGGCCATGGAAGCAATAATCATTCCAGGGAAAATCAAAGAAGTACTGCCTGAGGGCCTCCCAGTTCGCGGCTCCAAAATGCCACAGACGACGTTTCCCTGGAGGGTCCACAGGCCGTACCGGAGTGATAGGACAGGTTAAGGTAATAAGGTTGTGATCGGAGGAGCCCAACGGAGAGAAAAGATTAACAGAGTAAGCAGAAGGATTAGTTGTGAGGAAGAGGTCAAGTATGTTGGAGCTCTCTCCAAGGCGGTCAGAGATACGGGTAGGGTAGGGTGCTGTACAAGCTGCTCTAGATCATTAAGGATAGAAAAGATGTAGGCTTGTTCACCAGGTGGATCCGTGAAAGGAGAGGAGAGCCAAAGGTGGTGGTGAACATTGAAATCTCCAAGAATGGAGATTTCAGAGAAAGGAGAAATGGACAGAATGTGTTCCATCGTAGAAGTAAGATAGTCGAAGAAGTTTTGATAGTCAGTAGAATTAGGGGATAAGTAAACAGCACAGATATATTTAGTCAGAGAATGACAGGAAAGCCGAAGCCAGAGTGTGGAGAATTCAGAAGAATCAAGTTCAGGAACACGAGAGCAAGATAAGTCATTGCGTATGTATGCACAACAGCCACCTTTGGCTTTGAAAAGAGTATAGAGAAAGTGGGAGGATACAGAAAAGGGTTTGCTGTCGGTTGCCTCAGACAGCTGAGTCTCCGTCAGAAAAAGAAGGTGAGGTTTAGAGGAGGAGAGGTGGTGCTCAACAGAGCGAAAGTTAGATGAAAGGCCGCGAATGTTGCAGAAATGAAGAAGAAGAGAGTCAGACAGTGGTTCCAGGCACCTCGAGTCATCACCGGGAGAGGGACAGATGGCGGGGGCATTTATGGTCCCCCCCCCTGGGGACTCCGAGGCTTGATTAGTAGACGCCATTTTTGTTGATTTTTGAATAGGAAGTGTAGTGTGTACTGTGCATGTAGTTTGGTGAAGATAGTTAGAGAAATTTGTACTGGAGAGCATGCTGGCCTACTCTCTGTGTAACTGAGACACTGAAAAAGTTCAGCAAAGGGGGATGGTCAGGAACTAGTCCTGAGGGCTGATGAAACGGGAGCTCCAGCACTCCCTGTCATCAGCTTTCCAGGGAGTGACGTGTATGGATCGAGTGAGAAATGATGAAGTGCGAAGGAGAACTGGAGTTGTTCGGGAGATGGCTGGTAGAGTTGAGCAGAGGGTGTTGCGATGGTTTGGGCATATGGAGAGAATGGATAATGAGCGATTAGTGAAAGAGATAACTAGATCTGATGTGAGAGGTGTAAGGCTGAGAGGAAGACCACGAAGAGAATGGATGGACAGTGTGAAGAGAGCACTGGATGCGAGAGGGATGTCTGTTGAGCAAGGAAAAGTGGCTGTGCGTGACAGAAATAAATGGAGAGAAATTGTGAATGAATAAGTGACGATGCAGCCCTGAGGAGATATTCTCCCGCATTTGGTCTGATCAGCTAGTCAGGTCAGGTGCGGGTAAGGGGATGGGTCTGTTATGATGTGGCAGGGGTAAACCAGCTCTGCTGTCGGGCCCTGCTGCGGATGTCACGGATTGCATTGCGCAGTTGACCCTTGTGCGGTGTGGTGCGGTGATGATCTGTCCGTTCTCCCCTTGGGGCTAAGATGCGAATGAATGTGTTTGAATGGATGAGTAAATGGGGAGTGTGTCGTCCTGTCTCGGCTACCTCCCTTTCCTTGGGGGAAGCAGCCTAGGTATATAGATAGATAGATTGCTCAATCGGTACCAATCTGTCTTCAGTGGAACTGTAGAGGTGCCATGGCAAATTGGGAGGAATTGCAGTTATTACTCTCTGCTCTGAACCCACTATGTGTGTGTCTTCAGGAGACAATGGTGGGGGACAGACAGTTCCCTTCCATTACGGGGTATAAGGCCTTCCATACATCTCCTCCTGGTGGTCGCAGCGGTGGATGTGCAATATTGTGCCATTCTGATGTCACCTTTATTTCCTTTGAGATTCAGTCCCCCTTTCAAGTTCTAGCAGTACAGATGCACGTTGGAAGGTGCTATACTCTCTGTTGTCTGTACCTTTTACCTTCCGTTCCTGTTATACGTGCTGATCTAGAAACCCTTATCAGCCAACTTCCACCTCCTTTCCTACTCCTTGGTGACCTTAATGGCTGCCATCCTTTGTGGGGTGACTCACTTTCAAATCCCCGGGGTGATCATCTTGCCTCTTTGGTTGGGGATTTAGATTTGGTTGTCCTAAATGATGGAAGGCTGACCCATTTTCATGTTCAGACTTGCACGTATTCTGTCATTGACCTTACCATCTCCTCTGACTGTGCCCTTGTTTTTTCTTGGGAGGTTTTGGATGATCTACATGGCAGTGACCATTATCCTGTAGTGATCCAGCCTACTCGCTCTGTTCCTGTAGCCCGTCTACCACGCTGGTGTCTGGACAGGGCTGATTGGTCTCTCTTTGAGGAACTATGTGTATTTGCTAACAGGGTTACTGATTTTTCAACTATCGATGATGCCGTATGTTATTTTACTAAGATCATTTTCTCAGCAGGGGTACATTCCATCCCACGGACTTCTGGTGTTTTTTCCCGGAGACCTGTGCCATGGTGGAATGATGACTGCTCCATAGCAAAGGGAACTTACAAAGCAGCTGCTCGTCGGTATTTTGCCAATCGTAATGTTGTTTTTCTAAAAATAGAGTTTTGCAAAGCACGTGCTCACTATAGATGGGTCATGAAGAATGCTCGCCGTAACTCGTGGAGGTCGTATGTTTCTACAATTACATCTTCATCTTCAATTTCTGTGGTGTGGAAAAAGGTGCGCAAGATTTCTGGTAGGTTCTTGCTCCCCTCCCCTCTGGTTTTGTGCCTTCACGTAGAACTTCTGTCTGCACCAGATGCAGTAGCCTCTGCTTTTGCAGATCAGTTTTACGCTGTCTCCATAAAGGATCCTTCTCGGCCATTTGCTACCTTTCGTAGGAATCAGGAGAGGCTGGGTCTTGACTTTCGCTCTCGTGGCAGAGAGCCGTATAATTTAGATTTCAGTCTCCGTGAGCTGCGTGCTGCCCTTTCAGAGTGTCGTGACACTGCTCCTGGGCCTGACGATATTCCATACGCTATGCTGCATCATCTTCTGACTGATTCACTTCAGTTTTTATTGGACCTTTTTAACAGGGTTTGGAGTGAGGGCTCTATTCCGAGGAGTTGGAAGTTGGGTATTGTCCTCCCCTTTCCCAAGCCTGGTAAAGACCATTCCCAAGTCTCCAACTATCGCCCTATCACTTTAAAGTCGTGTGTGTGCTAGCTGTTCGAAAAGATATTCAGTGTCAGGTTTATGCGGTTTCTGGAGAAGGGTTGTTTTCTCTCTCTGTCGCAGAGTGGCTTCCGTAAATTACGGTGGACTTCAGACAACCTTATCAGGCTCGAGGCGTCAATCTGTGAAGCTTTTGCCTCCAAGCAACATCTTGTGGCTGTGTTTTTTGACCTTGAGAAGGCTTATGACACTGCCTGGCGCCATGGCATCCTCCAACAACTTCATGCCTTTGGTTT
Organism: Coenobita brevimanus; assembly: GCF_032717465.1. Classification (NCBI taxonomy): domain Eukaryota; kingdom Metazoa; phylum Arthropoda; class Malacostraca; order Decapoda; family Coenobitidae; genus Coenobita; species Coenobita brevimanus. Next base: position 21,736,571 of record NC_137063.1, on the reverse strand, counting down.
AAGTGGTCGCCTGCCTGTGTTGCTTGGAGACTTCTTGACTGATCGTGTATTTCGGGTCCGTGTGGGTTCTACCCTCTCTGCGCCACTGTGCCAGGAGGAAGGTGTCCCACAGGAGAGTGTCTTAAGTGTTTCCTTGTTTGCAGTGGCCATTAATGGTATCATTGACACTGTGCCTGCTGGGGTATCCTCATCCCTTTATGTGGATGACTTAGCTATATGGTTTTCTGGCTCCCGCATGTCTGCTATTGAGCGGCATGTGCAATTGGCCTTGGGCAAGATTACTGCCTGGGCCACTTCCAAGGGTTTTCGGTTTTCCCCTTCAAAGACTGTGGCTATGCACTTCTGTCAGATGAGAGGGGTACACCAGGACCCTGATCTCTAGCTTTGTGGCAGGAGACTCCGTTCTGTGACAGAGACGAAATTCTTGGGCCTGACTTTTGATTGTCGTTTGACATGGGTCTCACACTTGGCAAAACTTAAAACATCATGTATGAAGGCTCTCAATCTATTGAGGGTTCTGTCTCATACCTCTTGGGGTGCTGATCGAAGGACACTCTTGCATTTGTTTCAGGTATTTATAACCTCTAAGCTGTCATATGGCTGTGAGGTATATTCCTCTGCCACAGAATCAAGACTAAAAACTCTAAATGCTGTCTATCATGCTGGTCTTCGCCTTGCAACTGGGGCTTTTCGATCCTCTCCAATTCCCAGCTTATTGGTGGAAGCTGGTGTGCCTCCCTAAGATCTACTGCGTCAGTCTTCTGTGAGGGTGTGACGAAACAGTCTTGTCTTTTGTGTTATAGTAGACACCGTCGTATGCCTCGTCCATTTGGCTATAGGGTTCAGGATATAATGGAAGAGTTTGGTTTGTTGGCAGTACTTGTCATTCCTGTTCAGATCCCGAGGGTTGCGCCTTGGATATTACCCAGGGTAACTTTCTGCAGGCCTTTTGCAGGCTCAAAGGATTTTGTCACTCCTCAGTGTCTTTTAAGGTTATTTTTAGAATATTCTTCTAGTCATGGTGGTTCTGTGCCTGTGTATACTGATGGCTCTAAATCCGCATCAGGTGTTGGTTTTGGAGTGGTATTTCCCAATTTTAGCCGTGGAGGTAGTCTTCCTTTGGTTGCCTCAGTTTTTACTGCAGAGTTGTCGGCCATCATTTTAGCCTTGAAGTTGGTGTTTGTTCACCCTGACAATTATTTTACTATTTTTAGCGACTCTCAAGGGGAGCTTTTGGCCCTGGACTCTTAACTCTTCCCATCCCTTAGTTTTAGCTATTTTGGAGTGGCTGTTCCTCATTCGTCGTCGGGGGAAGAGAGTGGATTTTTGCTGGGTTCCCACACATGTTGGTGTGGTGGGCAATGAGTCTGCGGATGCATTGGCCAAGGCTGTGGCTACTCAACAGCCCCCAACAGAATATGTGTGTTGGCAGAGACGCTGGGATGGTGTTGCTCATAATAAGCTGAAAGAGGTCTTCCAGAGAGTGGTTGTGCCAAGGGTTCTCCCTTCCATGCCTCGGCGATTGGAGGTAGCTCTTGCTAGGCTTCGCATTGGGCACTCTCGGCTTACACATGGGTTCCTGATGAGTGCCGAGACTCAACCGTACTGTGATGATTGCTTTGTTCCCCTTACTGTCCGTCACTTGCTGGTCTAGTGTCCAAGTTTGGGGGACCTGCGTCGGAGATTCCTCCATAGGCACACAGGGGTAGATGGTGCCTACTGTCTCTCCTCGATGCTTGGTGGAGCCCATAGCGATTTTACTGATGTTTTTGGTTTTCTTCAGGAGGCGGGCCTCCTTCCACTTTTATAAGAAATTGTTTTCTCTTTTAACTATTCTTTTATTATTTTCAGTGTTTTATTTCTAGAAAAAGTTATTAAATTTATATCGATTATGCAGTATTTATTTGCCATGTGTTTTAGCTTGTTGTCCGGCAGCATATGACCTTAGCAGTTGCGCCGCCAGTTTCTACTACAATCAATCAATCAATCAATCTACTTCATTTTTGTCTGGCCCAAAGCCTTTCCACCAATTTTGGTCCAAATGAGATCAACCGTTTGAGTTAATCTTGTACTGTGACTTCCCCAGTTAACTTTTTCTGGTGATCTTAACCTTTGACTGTGTGTTCTCAGAATTGAATTACTTTGCCCTTAGCATACTCTGAACCGTCCCACAAAGTCTGGCTGCCATGTGACCTTGACCTTTGACATACCGTTCTCAAAACAGTAGATCAACCCCTGTACCAAGATTGGTTCAGGTCAGATAAAACCTTTTTTTTTTTTTTTTTTTTTAATATAACTATGTATTCGGACATCCAAAGATTAAGTTCATCGCGTTAGATCAAACTTTGACCTAGTGCTACGGTTATGGCCTTTACCTTATAGTTCTAAAAATCAACTGGTCAGCCTCCTGGTGCTTCCCCTGCCCTTTCACAAAATTCGGCTTCCGTTGGAGAGAATCTTTTAGTTACTCTCTCTCTCTCTCTCTCTCTCACACACACACACACACACACACACACACACACACACGTCGAGTAAAATCAGTAAGTGCTCACTACCTTGAAAGCTTGAAATGTCTCACTCTCAAGCATGGACACCTTTCCACTCCAGCCTACCTCTCCCCTTCGCTTTCATTCTTTCCTTCTGTGGCGTACGCAACCCAACCTGGTGTCGTCGTTTGCTACCTACCCACTTCCTTTATCTCTTCCCTCTCCCCTCCTTGCATTTTCATCTCTCTCTCTCTCTCTCTCTCTCTCTCTCTCTCTCTCTCTCTCTCTCTCTCTCTCTCTCTCTCTCTCTCTCTCTCTCTCTCAGCATTAAATGATAATCACCTTTATACAATATCTCCTTTCCTCCAACCTTGTTTTCCTTAGGAAACCAGTTTTCCTCCCTACCGACTCCTCTGATGGAAAGACAACACAGAAACATGCAAATCAATTAGTGACACTACACTTTCACGACGTCCCCTCCATAAGGCTATTGTATTACTGATATGAACCCTTATATTATGTTGTGATGGAGAGGGGAGAATGAGCTGCAAGTATACATGGAAAGGAAAATGTTAAGAGACGGCGAGAGGAATGGCATGCGTTCAAAAGGTGAGTGAGGGAGTGGTGTACGAGTACTTAGCAATGAGGAAGAATTGGTTAAATAACGGTATAGGACTGTCTTCTGTGTAGCTACTGATGTGCCTCTCTCTCTCTCTCTCTCTCTCTCTCTCTCTCACACACACACACACACACACACACACACACACACACAGCTCCTACCTTTCCCCATCTCAGCCATTAATCCTTTCTAGTGGCAAGAACTGAGGGTCTTAGATAGGGTGAATACCACACGTTCTACCAGCCAGGTGGGAGGCACAGGACACAAAAAAGAATTCAATGGTTTAACAGTATACTCACCACTGGCAATGACAGTATGTAGATAAACAGCTAGTGTAGAGAAGGGACCCGTTTTATGCAACGTTTCTATGAGCAGGCTTCTTTAGGAATGACACAGTGGTTGTAACAAGAGACTTAAATTGTCCAGGCCTTGGGGCACCAGGTACACAGACCTCAAGGGCTGATGTAGAGGCAGGTAGGTGTTTTGTCGTAGAGTGTAGGAATAGCAAGTTTGGTGAGGGTTGGTTGGCGGGTGTGACGTGGTGTTTTGGGCAGAGTGGTGAGGTAGGCATGTGTGGTGAGATGTGATGTGGTGTGGTGGGGAGGTGAGTTTGGAGTGGCAGGCAGGTATGATGTGGGAGGCAAGTGTAGTGTCGAATGGTTGGTAGGTGTGGTTTCGTGTTATGAACAGGTGGAATGTGGTGTGAGTGACAGATGTTCTGTGATGTGGTAGACAGGTGTGGTGTGGTAGGCAGGTGTGCTGTGGTGAGATGTGCATGAATGGTGAAGTGTGGAGCAGGCACGTTTGGAGTGGAATGGTGGGGTAGGGTGCTTGATAGGTGTGGCGTACTGGGTAGGTGTAGCGTGATGGGTAAATGTATGGTGGGTAGGTGTTGATGTGGTTGCAGGTGTGGTGTTGGGTAGCTGTGATGCGGCGGGCAGATGTAGGGAGATATGGTGTGGTGGTCAAAAGTGGTGTGGTGGATGTGTGGTGTAGTGTGGTGGACAGGTGAGATAAAATGTGGTGGGTATGTGTGTTGTGGTGTTGTGTAGTGTGGTGCCGTGTGGTATGTTCTGGTGTGATGTGGTGGGGTGGGCTTATCAGACATAGTTTGGTGGCAGCATAAAAGTGACGGACTTGCAGGAGAGAGAGAGAGAGAGAGAGAGAGAGAGCATTTATTGTGGAGAGAAATGGAGATGTATGACAGGAAACGGAGCCAGAGAATAAGGCGGAAAATACACCCGATCATGTTAGCAACAGGCTACCGATAATTTCAGGGGAAAAGGCATATAATATTACAAGAATGAGAAACTGTGTAGAAGAGACAAACAGATCAGCGAAAATTAGGACGTACGTACGACAGAACAATGGAAAATTAATGTGACGAGGGACTGAGGGCTAGTGAAAGGGAGGGGCAGAGAATTTGGAATGAGTGATGTAGGGATTGGAACTTAATAATGAAAGAGAAGGATAATAGATGGAAGGAGAAAAAACGACTTGTATGGAGAGAAGAAGAAAGTAGAACGTGACGTTTGAAGTAATGTGGCGAATCTGAGGGTTTTATAGGCGTCCATATTTGATTATGTGGAAAATTTTGGAATGAGCAAGCTTGCTAATGCTGGTATTTTAGTTTTCCACTGGTGTGCATATGTTTGCTCTAGGTTTCCTAATTTGCAAGATAACCCAGTTGTATTGTTACATTTCGAGAATTTTTTTGTCTTGTTTTCAGTAATATGGTTGGGAATATTTAGAACAGCTACTTAAACAATACCTATTACTTATCTTAATATTTTCCAGCGATCCTCGTAAGTTCTTTTGTAACTTTAATGGTTTTCAAAATAGCCCAGTTTTGGTCTCCATTCGCTTTTTTTTTTAATGTTTTTAATAATTTCCCTGGCAACCATTGGAGTGTTCCATTCAGTCAGTCACTCCCTTATGATTTTTGTGCACAAATTGCTTAAGTCCCGTGAAGATCTGTTACACAGGTATTTCACTTCCGAGAAGCTCCATCTTAATTTGCCTGCATCTATGCTTAGTACTTATTTAGCACCTAGTACTCATTAACACCTGTTAAATTTTCATAAACATTTCTTCGATAAGCTTATATTCGTTGTGGCTTTATTGGTGTTCAAAATAATCCCCCAATGTAAGTAGGCTGCTACAACCGGAACACTCTCTAAAAACCACTCAGCTGCATGTCCTGCATATAGTGTTGTGTTAGAGTGAACCCATCAAACCCACTGAACCCCCACAGGCACAACAGGAGGAAGACAAAGAATGATGGAAGGGGTCCAAGGTCAGTCTGGGTGAAGAGAGGCAGCAGTAAATCATTTTTTACTGTTATTCATTTTTGTATTTATCCTGCCTGGATAGCCTACTTAGGTTTCCACTATGTGATGTAGCAAAAAATGGAATTTACATGAAATCCAACTGCACTTCACACACACACACACACACACACACACACACACACACACACACACACACACTTTCTCCCATTGAGAGAGAGAGAGAGAGAGAGAGAGAGAGAGAGGGGGGGGGGACAGAAGTAGTACAGTCGTGGCCATAATTAATCTTCTATAATCCTGTACCCCGTGCCTCAGACTGGCTCCATTATGCGCGGCAAGTCACACTGGAGTAAGAGGGGCTAAGAGGAAGGGGCCAGAGAGAGAAGGGAAGGTGGGTGGAGGGACGAGCGATGGTGCTTGGGTGGCGAGGGAGGGGAGGGGGGGTAGGTAGGGGAAGGAGAATGAAATGCGAAGTTGTGGCCACATAATTTGTCTATTTTCTTTAATTCAGGGCATCATATAAAGGAGTTACTATTCGGTGGGTAAAGCTGCATTACACCTTGTTTAGCGGCGTCAGATAACAAGCTTTAGATAGGTGGTGATGTCAAAGACTGGCACGTGAGAGAAATATACTGATGTGACATCAAACATTTGTGTGGAGCCAGATATTTGTGTTTATCCGTGTATCTTGACTTCTGACGCAGAATGGAATCTGGATGGCTTTGACTTCCGTAATGTTTGTGTAAGAAACGCCCTCTACCCTTACATGTAATTAATTTTTGGAACGAAATAATTTTTATATCCAACCTTTGACATGGCTGTGTCCACAGCAAATATGATCACCCTCGCGGTATGCACTCCCTCTGTACAGTCACCATCATGTAAATTCAATAATTATATAATGACATCTCTAGAAGAAAAGGCTATTTAAAATAAATGTGCATAAAATGTAATTAAGTTTGATGTCTGTGTTCATGGGTGGATATAGTAACGGTATCTCTCATTACCTGCTAGAAGGGAAATGAAACATAATACTACCCAAACTCTCAAAATATATCTGCCAATGTTTACCGACACTGGTCAAGCCAAAGCAACTAGGAACGCCTTAGTAAGTAGTCCAGTGGCCTCATGCCTTAAAAACCTCATGCAGACTTCGTGGCACCGGGGAAACAATGTTGTTGATGGTTTGCTGGTTTCGTCTGAACAGCTCCCACACGTCTTTGGTGTGCTGGAGGAGGTGGGCCCGTGTCCTCCCGTTCTCTGGCTTCCACGGGTAAGGTGAACAGATTTATTGGAGCTAAAAGCGGATATATATATATATATATATATATATATATATATATATATATATATATATATATATATATATATATATATATATATATATATATATATATATATTATTACGGAACAGAGAGAGAGAATAAACACTTCAAGTGAGAATACTAAAATCACTAGTCCCGCAAAGTTCCAGGTTCAAAACAAAATACTTAGGTAAAATTACAAGTAAAATATTAATGCTCAAACTAACAACTAAACATTCAGGGCTCATAAGGATAATGTAATGGCAAAAACAGGTTAAATATAAGTGGTTAACTGCAATAGCCTCTAATGCTTTAACACGAATTTAGCAAGAACAAATTTATCTAAGTCAGCCCTGATAAATGAGAAAACCGAATAATGCCTCAGTAAAAGCAAGATATAATATTATTACAGATACAAAATAATTACTTTCAATACTGGCTGACATCAAAAACTCCATATGGAAATCACGAAAATCCTTACCAGGCCTACAAATTAACGCCGCTTTAGGCCATACAGTACAAGAAAAAATGGTAACAAACACTTATACTCAAATTATACAGCAGCTAGATGGGCTGGAGACTTCCTGAGCACTCAATTGTCAATAATACACTATACAGGGGAGGACAGAGATATGAACAAAATGAAGGAGTAGATCTAAGTGGCAAATAATGCAGAGACTGAGCTCATTATATAGGGGCTGGCAGAGCTTGATTCAACTTCTAAGAAGGATGCGCAAATGAAGCCATAGGGGACAAAGAGTTGACAACTCTGTTTGCTCTGAACAAACAGAAAGAACGACTTACTCTACTATAAGGGGGAAAAGGTGGGGAGTGAGGGTGAGAATGGACGCAAGCCTGGTCACTATAGAAGCCACGTGGCGAATCGTGATCAAACATGCAGCAATACTGTACATTAGAATTATACAAAGGATGATGAAAACTCATGACGCTATGCGTAACACCTCCCCACAAAGAAAAAGAAATTTACAAAGGAAATTTCTTATTACTCTAAAACAATCTGTCTAAAGTCTACATAAGCAATTCTGTAAGAACATTTTCTTTCCCCTTGACATGTTGTATGACTAACGAATACTCCTGAAGAAGTAGACTCCATCTTCTTTCTTTGTCAATCTCTGATTTTTATCTTTTAGAACTTTACTAAGGAATTTCCAGTGTAAGTGTATGATCTAGATAAATGACTATGGGGTCAAAACCAGAACACAAATAAAATGAAAAATGCTGTAAACCCAAAATCAAGGCCACAAAGCTCTTTCTCAATAGTTGAGTAGTTCTTTTGAGGTGGAGTGAACTTCTTACTGTAATAAGATACAGGGTGTTCAATACCCTGATCATCCCTCTTGCAGCAAAAAGCCCCTGTAGCTCCCTGTATTCACTTCTGCATCAACAGCCATCTTAAAAGGCTTAGCAAAAATTTGGAGTAGCGAGCACTGGGCTGACTAAATAGGATAGCTTTAAAAGTTTACTGAAAGAGGATTCACAGTTATCGGTCGAGACAAATTTAACTCCCTTTTTCAGTAGGTCTGTAAGTGGTGATACAAGAATTGAAAAGTTGAAGAACAAATCTCCTGTAATAATCTCTACCATTCCCAAAATCTTTGTAGCTCTTTTCCTACTTTT
>NC_137063.1:21687436-21728136 GCF_032717465.1 Coenobita brevimanus | reverse complement strand
GAAGCATCTGGCCTTCGTGAGGTCTGTGGAAATTGTGGTGGAATTTCTCAAGGTATGGATGATTGTTCTCAACCTTCTAAATGTTTGAACTGTGGAGGAGCACATGCAGCCTCCTCAAGGGATTGCGAAGTATACAAATATGAATATGAGATTATTTCCATCCGAACGAAGGAGAAAATTTCCTTTTCTGAGGCAAAGACCAGGGTTAGAGAGCAGTTCATTCGCCCTGGGGTTATCTTTGCTGCTGCGTTGTCTCGCCCTAAGGCTACTCGGCAGGTGCCCCTACCATCACACAATGCCCCATCAAATTCTCAGGGTTCTATTTCCCGGCCTTCTTGGCTGGGGGGTTCCACCGAGGGAGTGCAGCCTGGAAGCGGCTGTACTTCTTCCGAGGAGGTACCTCCTGTCTCTGGGGGTGTCCCCTCTGTGGTGATACTTCCAGCATCTGGGAGTGCCTTCCCCATCCCAGTTCCTCCGGTTCCTCCTGTGACAAACACCTGCGTCGATGCTACACCTTGCTTTGACACATCCAAAACTCTCAATGTCCTTCCTGTGCATCCTTGTCCTGACATATCCAAAAAAAACAGCGTCTCTCATGCTTCTGTAACGGCTGCTACTCCCGTACAGACTGATGCTCCTGTACCATCTGCCTGCTCTGCTACTGTTGCTCACTCTTCTTTACAGTGTGGCACTATAGTTTCTAATGCTTTAAGTTCTGGTGCAGAGATGGAGGTTGGATCAGCCAACCTCAAACGAGTGAGGAGAGAGGAGTTTTTGGGTGACTCCCCTCCTTCTAAGGTTCAAACTTCTGTACTGCATGAGGATTCTGAGAGGGCTCTTCGCTCGACACCTCAGCCAGTGGTGGCGTCCAAGTCTGTGGGTGTTCATGATGGCCCTTCTAGGATTCCCGTCCCTGCCTCTTCCTCAGGTGTGGTGGGGCCTGGGTCTTTAGATACTCATAGGGCTCAGTCGTTTGCTCCCTCTGATCCGTCACCCAGCGGCCAACCTTTGGTTGATTTGGTTGGGGGGGGATTCGGTTGGCCCCGAGGTACCAGCTGAACCCTCACATGGGTGTGCGGACGGGGCACGTGGGTCTTCCAAGAAGGTCTCTGCGTCGGACTCATTCTGGCGATGGGGAGGACATGTCTCGGGGTAAGGGTACTTCCAACCATGGAAGCTCTAAATTTTCATTTCCTTCTCGGTTGGTGAGGCAGAGCTCCACGCCTAGGAAGAAGGGCTTTCACTCCCTTCCCAACGAGGTTGCTACATAGCTTTCTAAGTTCATAATATTTAATACTAATCACCCTGTGGCGGGGGGGACACCCCCCCCTGTGGTGGGGGGGACACAATCTGGCCACACTATGGGGTGGTACTACTACTCTGCGGCCAGGTTGTGTTAGGAAGAATACTGCCACCGTATTCCCTGCGTGTCGTAAAAGGCGACTAAAAGGGGTGGGGTGAGGGTTCTAGGGACCCCTCCTCTGTTTTTTAGTTCCTAAAAAGAGACAGGCCAGAGAAAGGGATGGGGGATGGAGTTATCCCCGTACCCTGAAGATTGGGTCTATGAATGTGAGTGGATGTAGTACAATTGAGGCTAAAAGGGAGAAGATTGGAAGAATGTTTGTGAGAAGAAAGTTGGATGTGTTAGCTTTGAGTGAAACGAAGATGAAAGGGAAGGGTGAGTCTATGTTTGGAAGTGTGACTGGAAGATTGTCAGGTGTTGATAGAGGAAGGGCAAGAGAAGGTGTGGTCTTGTTAGTGAGTCCAGAAGTACAGTAGTGTGTGATTGAATGGAAGGAGGTGTCATCGAGACTGATGTGGGTGATAGCGAAATTTGAACGTGAGTTGTGGGTGTTTGTGAGTGCATATGGGCCTGGTAGTGAAAGGGATGAAGGAGAGAGGGAGTCTTTCTGGAATGATGTTGATGAGTGTCTGCAGAGTTTTGGAGCGAATGTGAATGTGGTAATGATGGAAGATCTGAATGCTAGAGTGGGAAATGTAGCAGTTGAAGGTGTAGTTGTTGTATGCCATGGTGTGCCTGGAAGAAATGAAAATGGGGAACGAATGATAGCGATGTGTGTTGAGTGAGAGATGAGTGATGGGAAGTACGCTGTTTGAGAAGAAAGATATTTATAAGTATACATGGGTGTGACAGGAGGGTGGAAGAGTTGTTGATAGAGCTTTGATGGACTATGTTGTTGTGTCTAGGAATGCAATAGGAATTTTGTTGGATGTGAGAGTTCTGAGAGGAGAGAGTGGTGGTATGTCCTGACCACTACCTGGTGGAGGGAAAGTTAAGAGTAAGGTAAGAGATGGGTGAGAGCTAGGAGGGTTAGGTGTGGCAGGGAGGTTTTGAAAGTGAGTGAGTTGGATAAAAAGGGAGTGAAAAAGATAGAGTATCCAGGAAAAATTGAAAGATGAGTGGAACACACTGAAAGATCAGGAAAATGGCAGTGTGGAGGAGGAATGGCAGTTGTTTAAGAGTGCTGTGGTGGGGCATGCAGAAGAGGTGTGTGGTGTGAGACGTGTAGTGGTGGTGTAAGAAAAGGAAGTGAATGGTGGTGCGAGGAAGTAAGTATGGCTGTGGCTGAGAAGAGACGTGCATATGAAGTGTGGCTGCAGAGGAAAGGATGAGATGTCATATGAAAGGTATAAGGAAAAGAGGAATAGGGCGAGAAGGGCTGTGCATGATGCTAAAGTGGCAGCAGATGAGAGGTGGGGTAGGCTTTCTGGCGTACAGAGAATTTTCAACAGAATAAGAAAATGTTTTGGAAGGAGGTGAAAAGGGTGCGAAAGGGAGATTCTGGGAAGGAAGAACCAGTAAAAGCAGAGGATGGAAGGATGTTAATTGAGATGGATGCAGTAAGGACGAGATGGGCAGAGTATTTTGAAAGATTGTTAAATGTAGAGGAGGAAAGGGGTGGCTGAGATTGTGGCAGATGGAAGGGTGCAAGGAATAAAAGTGTTGGGAGAGTTGAAATGATTTTTTTCATCACGAAGGAGGAAGTGGAGAAGGGCAGTAAAGGAGATGAAAACAGGAAAGCTGCAGGTATGGATGGGTGTTCTGTGGAATGCCTGAAAGGTGATGGAGTGACCATTGTTGACTGGTTAGTAAGATTGTTGAATGTGTGCTTTGTGAAAGGTATGGTGCCAATTGACTGAGCAAGTGCTTGTGTGGTCCCGTTGTATAAAGGCCAGGGTGATAAGTATGAATGTACTAGCTTTAGGGGTATAAGTCTGTTGAGTGTTGTAGGTAAGGTTTATGGTAAAGTGTTAATTGTTGAGAGTTAGAGAGGGTACAGAGAAATTGATCGGTGAAAGAGCAGTGCGGCTTTATGAGAGTGGAGGATGCGTGGATCAGGTGTTTGCTGTGAGACAAGTGTGTGAAAAGTATTTAGCAAAAGACTTGAGGATGTATTTTGGGCATTCATGGATTTAGAGAAAGCGTATGATAGAATTGATAGGAAAGGCTTTTTGGATCTGTTTTAAGATTGTATGGACTTGATTATGGTAAGTTACTAAAAGGGGTGAAAAGTTTTTATGTAAATAGTAGAGCGTGTGTAAGGGGAGTGGGAAATGCTGTGAGTGACTGGTTTCCTGTGAGAGTTGGGCTGCAACAGTGGATGTGTGATGTCGCCTTGGTTGTTTAATATTTATATGGATGGTGTTGTAAAGCGAGGTGAATGCAAGAGTTTTAGGTGGAGGTCTGAGTCTGGTGAATGTTGATGGTGGAGAGTGGAATCTGAAGCAGCTGCTGTTTGCAGATGATACTGCACTGGTCGCTGATTCAGAGAAGAGATTGAGACAGTTGGTAGAGGAGTTTAGAAGGGTGTGTGAAAGGAGGAAATTGAAAGTAAATGAGAATAAGAGTAAAGTGATGAAGTGTACAAGGTTGGTAGATGGTAGGGGGATGAATATAGCTTTGAATGGCGAGCTGCTTGAGGAGGTAGAGTGTTTTAAATATCTAGGGTCACATGTTGCTGATGATGGAAGAATAGATGTAGAAGTGAAGTTTAGAATAAAAGAAGTAGGAAAGGTGCTTTGGGAGGAATGAAAAAAGTGTTTAAAATGTCGCGTTCGCTTAGGGAATGGGTGTAAAGAGAAGAAGCTGTATGAGGGTGTTGTGGTACCGACGCGTTATACGGGGTTGAAACATGGAATATGGGTGTAGCAGAGAGGAAAAGTTTGAATGTAATGGAGATGAGGTGTCTGAGGAGTATTTTTTTTTTTATGCGAGGAAGAAGGAACCAAAGGCCATGGCCCGCGGTAACAGTTCTCTCCAAGAGAGAAAAACAAAATACAAAAGAGCCAAATTCAAGATCCGATCATTTTGAGATGCCTGGACACACTGCGTTTGAAAGACTGGAGATCATAGGCAGCAGTGAAATACAGATAGAGGGAGACAGTTCCAGAGCTGACCTGTTGCATAAAATGAAAGACTAGGGAGTAATGGTTAACTCTTGCATTAGAGAGTTGGACAGAAAAGGGATGAGAGTTTGCTGCCAGACGGGTGCTACGGCGCCCGTCGTAGAGGTGGAGGAATGCAAGCAGACAGTTCAGAGGAGCAGTGACCATTAAAGTAGCGATAGAAAAGAGATAAAAAGATGCAACAGTGCGGCGAAGAGACAGAGGTTGAAGGAAGTCAGTAAGAGGAGGAGAGTTAATGAGATCGAAAAGCCTTTGACTCCACCCTATTGAGAAAGAGCTGCATGTGGGGAGCCTCCCCACACATGAGAAGTTGTACTCCACACAGGGGCGGATAAAACCTCTGTATAGAGTCAACAATTGTGCAGGGGTAAAGAAAGAAAGAGCGTGAGTCGGCTTAGCACACCCAATCTCTTGGGAAGCAGATTTTACAAGAGATGTAATATGGTCTTTCCAAAGATAAGTCCTGAGTAAATGAAACCCCAAGCATGTTCAAGGATGAAGTGCAGGATTAAGCTGAATATTATTAAACATTAATGGGTATACCTGTGGAAGATTTTTGTCCGGGTTGATAGGTGTAAGAACTGAGTCTTAGATGCATTAAAGACAACCATATTATTTTTACCCCAGTCAGCGATACGAGGCCAAGTCAGACATTAGGTGTGCCATAGCCTCATCCCTTGTTTGTTGAAGTAACTGTTGAGATGGGCGTTGCGGGAACCGAGATGGAAAGGTGAAGGGTGGAGTCATCAGCGTATGAGTGGATAGGGTTAGATGTACAGCTTAGAAGATCATTGATGAATAAAAGGAAGAGAGTTGGTGATAGGACAGAGCCCTGAGGAACACCACTGTTGATAGATCTAGGAGAAGAACGATGGCCGTCTACAACAGCGGCTATAGAACGACCAGAAAGGAAGCTTAGTGATGAAGGCACAGATAGAAGGATAGAAATCGTAGGAGGGCAGTTTGGAAATTAAAGATTTATGCCAGACTCGATCGAAAGCCTTTGAGATGTCAAGTGCAATGGCAAAGCTTTCGCCAAAGTCCCGGAAAGGGGAGGATGACCAGGAGTCTGAAAGGTAGGTGAGAAGATCGCCAGTGGAGTCGTTCCTGACGGAACCCATACTGACGATCGGAAAGAAGGAGTTGTGATAGGAAAGATGCCTTAAAATTTTTCTATTAAGAATTGACTCGAAAACTTTTGAAATACAGGACGTTAAAGCAATTGGACGATAGTTGGAGGGTTGGGAGTGGTCACCCTTCTTTGGGACTGGCTGAATGAGCAGAGCAAACTTCCAGCAAGAAGGGGAAAGGTACAAGTTGACAGACAAAGGCGAAAGAGTTTGCCTAGTGCAGGGTGTAAGCACAGAAGCTAACAGTTCTTGAGAACAACAGGAGGGACCCCATCAGGCCCATATGCCTTGTTAGTACTGAGGCCAGTGATGGCAGAAAATACCATCAACTGAAGAAATTTTAATGTCAGCCATGAGGAAGCTCAGAGGGGAGAAGTGGATGGAGGAACAGCACCGGAATCGGGCCTAAAGGTGGAATTGGAGGAGAAAGTCTGTGCAGAAGAGATCTGCTTTATCAGTAGAAAGAAATAGCTACAAAGAACCATCAGAGTAGAAAAAGAGGAGGGAAGGATGATGAGGTAAAGTTGTTAGAAAGATTTTTGGCAAGGTGCCAGAAGGAGGCGGGAAGAATCAGAGGTTGGAGAGTTGAGAGCATTTAGTATGGATGAAATTATTTTCCCAAGTAGAGCGAAAGAACAGACTTAGCACGATTCCGGGCAGAAACGTAAAGATGATGTGATTTCAGGGGGTGGGTTGGCTCCGGTACCTTTTGTAGGCCTTCTCCTTGTTCGCGGACAGCATTAGAACAAGCGTGATTAAACCAAGGCTTTCTTGCGTTAGTCAAAGGATATGAGAAAGGAATGTATGCTTCCATGCCCGAGAGGGAATAACCCTCTGTAATGCAGCAAGAGCACACTCAGGAATCGGCTCACGGCCATGGAAGCAATAATCATTCCAGGGAAAATCAAAGAAGTACTGCCTGAGGGCCTCCCAGTTCGCGGCTCCAAAATGCCACAGACGACGTTTCCCTGAGAGGGTCCACAGGCCGTACCGAAGTTGAGTAGGACAGGTTAAGGTAATAAGGTTGTGATCGGAGGGAGCCCAACGGAGAGAAAAGATTAACAGAAGTAAGCAGAAGGATTAGTTGTGAGGAAGAGGTCAGAGTATGTTGGAGCTCTCTCCAAGGCGGTCAGAGATACGGGTAGGGTAGGGTGCTGTACAAGCTGCTCTAGATCATTAAGGATAGAAAAGATGTAGGCTTGTTCACCAGGTGGATCCGTGAAAGGAGAGGAGAGCCAAAGGTGGTAGTGAACATTGAAATCTCCAAGAATGGAGATTTCAGAGAAAAGGAGAAATGGACAGAGATGTGTTCCATCGGTGAGAAGTAAAAGATAGTCGAAGAAGTTTTGATAGTCAGTAGAATTAGGGGGATAAGTAAACAGCACAGATATATTTAGTCAGAGAATGACAGGAAAGCCGAAGCCAGAGTGTGGAGAATTCAGAAGAATCAAGTTCAGGAACACGAGAGCAAGAGATAAGTGCATTGCGTATGTATGCACAACAGCCACCTTTGGCTTTGAAAAGAGTATAAGAAAGTGGAGGATACAGAAAGGGTTTGCTGTCAGTCAAGGCCTCAGACAGCTGAGTCTCCGTCAGGAAAAAGAAGGTGAGGTTTAGAGGAGGAGAGGTGGTGCTCAACAGAGCGAAAGTTAGATGAAAGGCCATGAATGTTGCAGAAATGAAGAAGAAGAGTCAGACAGTGGTTCCAGGCACCTTCGAGGATCATTCACCGAGGAGAGGGACAGATGGCGGGGAGCATTTATGGTCCCCCCCTGGGAGACTCTGAGGCTTGATTAGTAGACGCCATTAAGAAATTGTTGATTTTTGAATAGGAAGTGTAGTGTGTACTGTGCATGTAGTTTGGTGAAGATAGATTAGAGAAATTTGTACTGGAGAGCATGCTGGCCTACTCTCTCTGTGTAACTGAGACACTGAAAAAGTTCAGCAAAAAGGGGGATGGTCAGGAACTAGTCCTGAGGGCTGATGAAACGGGAGTTCTGCCAGCACTCCCTGTCATCAGCTTTCCAGGGAGTGACGTGTATGGATCGAGTGAGAAATGATGAAGTGCGAAGGGAGAACTGGAGTTTGTTCGGGAGATGGCTGGTAGAGTTGAGGGGCAGAGGGTGTTGCGATGGTTTGGGCATATGGAGAGAATGGATAATGAGCGATTAGTGAAAGAGATAACTAGATCTGGATGTGAGAGGTGTAAGGCTGAGAGGAAGACCACGAAGAGAATGGATGGACAGTGTGAAGAGAGCACTGGATGCGAGAGGGATGTCTGTTGAGCAAGGTTGAAAGTGGCTGTGCGTGACAGAAATAAATGGAGAGAAATTGTGAATGAATAAGTGACGATGCCAGCCCTGAGGAGATATTCTCCCACGCATTTGGTCTGATCAGCTAGTCAGGTCAGGTGCGGGTAAGGGGATGGGTCTGTTATGATGTGGCAGGGGTAAAGCCAGCTCTGCTGTCGGGCCCTGCTGCGGATGTCACGGATTGCATTGCGCAGTTGACCCTTGTGCGGTGTGGTGCGGTGATGATCTTGTCCGTTCTCCCCTTGGGGCTAAGATGCGAATGAATGTGTTTGAAATGTGGATGAGTAAATGGGGAGTGTGTCGTCCTGTCTCGGCTACCTCCCTTTCCTTGGGGAAGCAGCCTAGGTATATAGATAGATAGATTGCTCAATCAGGTACCACAATCTGTCTTCAGTGGAACTGTAGAGGTGCCATGGCAAATTGGGAGGAATTGCAGTTATTACTCTCTGCTCTGAACCCACTATGTGTGTGTCTTCAGGGAGACAATGGTGGGGGACAGACAGTTCCCTTCCATTACGGGGGTATAAGGCCTTCCATACATCTCCTCCTGGTGGTCGCAGCGGTGGATGTGCAATATTGTGCCATTCTGATGTCACCTTTATTTCCTTTGAGATTCAGTCCCCCTTTCAAGTTCTAGCAGTACAGATGCACGTTGGAAGGTGCTATACTCTCTGTTGTGTCTGTACCTTTTACCTTCCGTTCCTGTTATACGTGCTGATCTAGAAACCCTTATCAGCCAACTTCTCACCTCCTTTCCTACTCCTTGGTGACCAACTAATGGCTGCCATCCTTTGTGGGGTGACTCACTTTCAAATCCCCCCGGGTGATCATCTTGCCTCTTTTTAAGTTTGTGGGGATTTAGATTTGGTTGTCCTAAATGATGGAAGAGGCTGACCCATTTTCATGTTCAGACTTGCACGTATTCTGTCATTGACCTTACCATCTCCTCCTCTGACTGTGCCCTTGTTTTTTCTTGGGAGGTTTTGGATGATCTACATGGCAGTGACCATTATCCTGTAGTGATCCAGCCTACTCGCTTCTGTTCCTGTAGCCTCCGTCACCACGCTGGTGTCTGGACAGGGCTGATTGGTCTCTCTTTGAGGAACTATGTGTATTTGCTAACAGGGTTACTGATTTTTCAACTTATCGATGATGCCGTATGTTATTTTACTAAGTGGATCATTTTTCTCAGCAGGGGTTACATTCCATCCCTGGACTTCTGGTGTTTCTTTCCCGGAGACCTGTGCCATGGTGGAATGATGACTGCCTCCATAGCAAAGGGAACTTACAAAGCAGCTGCTCGTCGGTATTTTTGCCAATCGTAATGTTGTTTTTCTAAAAATAGAGTTTTGCAAAGCACGTGCTCACTATAGATGGGTCAGTGAAGAATGCTTCTCGCCGTAACTCGTGGAGGTCGTATGTTTCTACAATTACATCTTCATCTTCAATTTCTGTGTGGTGTGTGAAAAAGGTGCTGGCAAGATTTCTGGTAGGTTCTTGCTCCCCTCCCCTCTGGTTTTGTGCCTTCACGTAGAACTTCTGTCTGCACCAGATGCAGTAGCCTCTGCTTTTGCAGATCAGTTTTACCGCTGTCTCCATAAAGGATCCTTCTCGGCCATTTGCTACCTTTCGTAGGAATCAGGAGAGGAAGCTGGGTCTTGACTTTCGCTCTCGTGGCAGAGAGCCGTATAATTTAGATTTCAGTCTCCGTGAGCTGCGTGCTGCCCTTTCAGAGTGTCGTGACACTGCTCCTGGGCCTGACGATATTCCATACGCTATGCTGCATCATCTTCTGACTGATTCACTTCCAGTTTTTATTGGACCTTTTTTAACAGGGTTTGGAGTGAGTGGGCTCTATTCCGAGGAGTTGGAAGTTGGGTATTGTCCTCCCCTTTCCCAAGCCTGGTAAAGACCATTCCCAAGTCTCCAACTATCGCCCTATCACTTTAAAGTCGTGTGTGTGCTAGCTGTTCGAAAAAGATATTCAGTGTCAGGTTTATGCGGTTTCTGGAGAAGGGTTGTTTTCTCTCTCTGTCGCAGAGTGGCTCTCCGTAAATTACGGTGCACTTCAGACAAACCTTATCGGAGGCTCGAGGCGTCAATCTGTGAAGCTTTTGCCTCCAAGCAACATCTTGTGGCTGTAAGTTTTTTGACCTTGAGAAGGCTTATGACACTGCCTGGCTTGCCATGGCATCCTCCAACAACTTCATGCCTTTGGTTTAAGTGGTCGCCTGCCTGTGTTGCTTGGAGACTTCTTGACTGATCGTGTATTTCGGGTCCGTGTGGGTTCTACCCTCTCTGCGCCCACTGTGCCAGGAGTGAAGGTGTCCCACAGGAGAGTGTCTTAAGTGTTTCCTTGTTTGCAGTGGCCATTAGCCTGGTATCATTGACACTGTGCTCTGCTGGGGTATCCTCTATCCCTTTATGTGGATGACTTAGCTATATGGTTTTCTGGCTCCCGCATGTCTGCTATTGAGCGGCATGTGCAGGTGGCCTTGGGCAAGATTACTGCCTGGGCCTAACTTCCAAGGGATTTTCGGTTTTCCCCTTCAAAGACTGTGGCTATGCACTTCTGTCAGATGAGAGGGTACACCAGGACCCTGATCTCTAGCTTTGTGGCAGGAGACTCCGTTCTGTGACAGAGACGAAATTCTTGGGCCTGACTTTTGATTGTCGTTTGACATGGGTCTCACACTTGGCAAAACTTAAAACATCATGTATGAAGGCTCTCAATCTATTGAGGGTTCTGTCTCATACCTCTTGGGGTGCTGATCGAAGGACACTCTTGCATTTGTTTCAGGTATTTATAACCTCTCTAAGCTGTCATATGGCTGTGAGGTATATTCCTCTGCCACAGAATCCAAGACTCAAAAAACTCTAAATGCTGTCTATCATGCTGAGTCTTCGCCTTGCAACTGGGGCTTTTCGATCCTTCTCCAATTCCCAGCTTATTGGTGGAAGCTGGTGTGCCTCCCCTCTAAGATCTACTGCGTCAGTCTTCTGGTGAGGGTGTGACGAAACAGTCTTGTCTTTTGTGTTATAGTAGACACCGTCGTATGCCTCGTCCATTTGGCTATAGGGTTCAGGATATAATGGAAGAGTTTGGTTTGTTGGCAGCACTTGTCATTCCTGTTCAGATCCCGAGGGTTGCGCCTCTTGGATATTACCCAGGGTAACTTTCTGCAGGCCTTTTGCCAGGCTCAAAGGATTTTGTCACTCCTCAGTGTCTTTTAAGGTTATTTTTAGAATATTCTTCTAGTACATGGTGGTTCTGTGCCTGTGTATACTGATGGTCTCTAAATCCGCATCAGGTGTTGGTTTTGGAGTGGTATTTCCCAATTTTAGCCGTGGAGTGTAGTCTTCCTTTGGTTGCCTCAGTTTTTACTGCAGAGTTGTCGGCCATCATTTTAGCCTTGAAGTTGGTGTTTGTTCACCCTGACAATTATTTTACTATTTTTAGCGACTTCTCAAGGGGAGCTTTTTGGCCCTGGACTCTTAACTCTTCCCATCCCTTAGTTTTAGCTATTTTGGAGTGGCTGTTCCTCACATTCGTCGTCGGGGAAGAGAGTGGATTTTTGCTGGCCAGTTCCCACACATGTTGGTGTGGTGGGCAATGAGTCTGCGGATGCATTGGCCAAGGCTGTGGCTACTCAACAGCCCCCCAACAGAATATGTGTGTTGGCAGAGACGCTGGGATGGTGTTGCTCATAGCCATAAGCTGAAAGAGGTCTTCCAGAGAGTGGTTGTGCCAAGGGTTCTCCCTTCCATGCCTCGGCGATTGGAGTGTAGCTCTTGCTAGGCTTCGCATTGGGCACTCTCGGCTTACACATGGGTTCCTGATGAGTGCCAGAGACTCAACCGTACTGTGATGATTGCTTTGTTCCCCTTTACTGTCCGTCACTTGCTGGTCTAGTGTCCAAGTTTGGGGGACCTGCGTCGAGAGATTCCTCCCATAGGCACACAGGGGTAGATGGTGCCTACTGTCTCTCCTCGATGCTTGGTGGAGCCCATAGCGATTTTACTGATGTTTTTGGTTTTCTTCAGGAGGCGGGCCTCCTTCCATTTTTATCAAGAAATTGTTTTCTCTTTTAACTATTCTTTTATTATTTTCTAGTGTTTTATCTTCTAAGAAAAGTTATTAAATTTATATCGATTATGCAGTATTTATTTGCCATGTGTTTTAGCTTGTTGTCCGGCAGCATATGACCTTAGCAGTTGCGCCGCCAGTTTCTACTACAATCAATCAATCAATCAATCTACTTCATTTTTGTCTGGCCCAAAGCCTTTCCACCAATTTTGGTCCAAATGAGATCAACCGTTTGAGTTAATCTTGTACTGTGACTTCCCCAGTTAACTTTTTTTCCTGGTGATCTTAACCTTTGACTGTGTGTTCTCAGAATTGAATTACTTTGCCCTTAGCATACTTCTGAACCGTCCCACAAAGTCTGGCTGCCATGTGACCTTGACCTTTGACATACCGTTCTCAAAACAGTTGAGAGTCAACCCCTGTACCAAGATTGGTTCAGGTCCAGATAAAACCTTTTTTTTTTTTTTTTTTTTTTTTTTTTTTTTTTTTAATATAACTATGTATTCGGACATCCAAAGATTAAGTTCATCGCGTTAGATCAAACTTTGACCTAGTGGCTACGGTTATGGCCTTTACCTTGCATAGTTCTAAAAATCAACTGGTCAGCCTCCTGGTGCTTCCCCTGCCCTTTCACAAAATTCGGCTTCCGTTGGAGAGAATCTTTTAGTTACTCTCTCTCTCTCTCTCTCTCTCACACACACACACACACACACACACACACACACACACACACACACACACACACACACACACACACACACACACACACGTCGAGTAAAATCAGTAAGTGCTCACTACCTTGAAAGCTTGAAATGTCTCCACTCTCAAGCATGGACACCTTTCCACTCCAGCCTACCTCTCCCCTTCTGCTTTCACTCTTTCCTGCTGTGGCGTATGCAACCCAACCGGGTGTCGTCGTTTGCTACCTACCCAGGTCCTTTATCTCTTCCCTCTCCCCTTCTTGCTTTTTCTTCTCTCTCTCTCTCTCTCTCTCTCTCTCTCTCTCTCTCTCTCTCTCTCTCTCTCTATCAGCATTAAATGATAATCACCTTTATACAATATCTCCTTTCCTCCAACCTTGTTTTCCTTAGGAAACCAGTTTTCCTCCCTACCGACTCCTCTGATGGAAAAAGACAACACAGAAAACATGCAAATCAATTAGTGACACTACACTTTCACGACGTCCCCTCCCATAAGGCTATTGTATTACTGATATGAACCCTTATATTATGTTGTGATGGAGAGGGGAGAATGAGCTGCAAGTATACATGGAAAGGAAAATGTTAAGAGACGGCGAGAGGAATGGCATGCGTTCAAAAGGTGAGTGAGGGAGTGGTGTACGAGTACTTAGCAATGGAGGAAGAATTGGTTAAATAACAGGTATAGGACTGTCTTCTGTGTAGCTACTGATGTGCCTCTCTCTCTCTCTCTCTCTCTCTCTCTCTCTCACACACACACACACACACACACACACACACACACACACAGCTCCTACCTTTCCCCATCTCAGCCATTAATCTTCTTTCTAGTGCTGCAAGAACTGAGGGGTCTTAGATAGGGTGAATACC
This sequence comes from Coenobita brevimanus, assembly GCF_032717465.1. Classification (NCBI taxonomy): domain Eukaryota; kingdom Metazoa; phylum Arthropoda; class Malacostraca; order Decapoda; family Coenobitidae; genus Coenobita; species Coenobita brevimanus. The sequence goes on along the minus strand of NC_137063.1, from coordinate 21,714,611 downwards.
ACACGTTCTACCAGGGCCAGGTGGGAGGACACACAGGACACAAAAAAGAATTCAATGGTTTAACAGTATACTCACCACTGGCAATGACAGTATGTAGATAATAACAGCTGATGTGTAAGAGAAGGGACCCGTTTTATGCAACGTTTCTATGAGCAGGCTTCTTTAGGGAATGACACAGTGGTTGTAACAAGAGACTTAGAATTGTCAGGCACTTGGGGCACCAGGTACACAGACCTCAAGGGCTGATGTAGAGGCAGGTAGGTGTTTTGTCGTAGAGTGTAGGAATAGCAAGTCTTTGGTGAGGGTTGGTTGGCGGGTGTGACGTGGTGTTTTGGAGCAGAGTGTGGTGGAAGGTAGGCATGTGTGGTGAGATGTGATGTGGTGTGGTGGGGAGGTAGAGTTTGGAGTGGCAGGCAGGTATGATGTGGGAGGCAAAGTGTAGTGTCAGAATGGTTGGTACCAGGGTGTGGTTTCGATGTTATGAAACAGGTGGAATGTGGTGTGAGTGACAGAGTGTTCTGTGATGTGGTAGACAGGTGTGTGGTGTGGTAGGCAGGTGTGCTGTGGTAGAGATGTATTGCACTGAATGGTGAAGTGTGGAGCAGGCACGTTTGGAGTGGAATGGTTGGGGTAGGGTGCTTGATAGGTGTGGCGTACTGGGTAGGACATGTAGCGTGAGTGGGTAAATGTATGGTGGGTAGGTGCTTTGATGTGGTTGCAGGTGTGGGAAGTTGGGTAGCTGTGATGCGGCGGGCAGATGTAGGGAGATATGGTGTGGTGGTCAAAAAAGTGGTGTGGTGGATGTGTGGTGTAGTGTGGTGGACAGGTGAGATGGGTAAAAATGTGAACATGGGTATGTGTGTTGTGGTGTTGTGTGAGTGTGGTGCCGTGTGGTATGTTCTGGTGTGATGTGGTGGGGTGGGCTTTATCAGACATAGTTTGGTGGCAAAGCAGAAAAGTGACGGACAGTTGCAGGAGAGAGAGAGAGAGAGAGAGAGAGAGAGCATTTATTGTGGAGAGAAATGGAGATGTATGACAGGAAACGGAGCCAGAGAATAAGGCGGAAGAAATATTAACCCGATCATGTTAGCAACAGGCTACCGATAATTTCAGGGGAAAAGGCATATAATATTACCAAGAATTAGAGAAACTGTGTAGAAGAGACAAACAGATCAGCGAAAATTAGGACGTACGTACGACAGAACAATGGAAAATTAATGTGACGAGGGACTGAGGGCTAGTGAAAGGGAGGGGCAGAGAATTTGGAATGAGTGGATGTAGGGATTGGAACTTAATAATGAAAGAGAAGGATAATAGATGGAAGGAGAAAAAACGACTTGTATGGAAAGAGAAGAAAGAAAGTGAGAACGTGACGTTTGAAGTAATGTGGCGAATCTGAGGGTTTTATAGGCGTCCATATTTGATTATGTGGAAAATTTTGGAATGAGAACGAAGCTTGGCTAATGCTGGTATTTTTAGTTTTCCACTGGTGTGCATATGTTTGCTCTAGGTTTCCTAATTTGCAAAGATAACCCAGTTGTATTGTTACATTTCGAGAATTTTTTTGTCTTGTTTTCCAGTAATATGGTTGGGAAATATTTAGAACAGCTACGCCTAAACAATACACTATTACTTATCTTAATATTTTCCAGCGATCCTCGTAAGTTCTTTTGTAACTTTAATGGTTTTCAAAATCAGCCCAGTTTTGGTCTCCATTCGCTTTTTTTTTAATGTTTTTAATAATTTCCCTGGGCAACCATTGGAGGTGTTCCCATTCAGTCAGTCACTCTTTCTTATGATTTTATGTGCACAAATTGCTTAAGTCCCGTGAAAGATCTGTTACACAGGATTATTTCACTTCCGAGAAGCTCCATCTTAATTTGCCTGCCATCTATGCTTAGTACTTTATTATTTAGCACCTAGTACTCATTAACCACCTGTTAAATTTTCATAAACATTTCTCTTCGATAAGCTTATATTCGTTGTGGCTTTATTCTTGGTGTTCAAAATAATCCCCCAATGTAAGTAGGCTGCTACAACCGGAACACTCTCTCTAAAAACCACTCAGCTGCATGTCTTCTGCACCTTATAGTGTTGTGTTAGGAGTGAACCCATCAAACCCACTGAACCCCCACAGGCACAACAGGAGGAAGACAAAGAATGGATGGAAGGGGTCCAAGGTCAGTCTGGGTGAAGAGGAGGCAGCAGTAAATCATTTTTTTACTGTGTATTCATTTTTGTATTTATCACTGCCTGGATAGCCTACTTAGGTTTCCACTATGTGATGTAGCAAAAAAATGGAATTTACATGAAATCCAACTGCACTTCACACACACACACACACACACACACACACACACACACACACACACACACACACTATCTCACAGTGAGAGAGAGAGAGAGAGAGAGAGAGAGAGAGAGGGGGGGGGGACAGAAGGAGTACAGTCGTGGCCATAATTAATCTTCTATAATCCTGTACCCCGTGCCTCAGACTGGCTCCATTATGCGCGGCAAGTCACACTGGAGTAAGAGGGGCTAAGAGGAAGGGCCAGAGAGAGAGAAGGGAAGGTGGGTGGAGGGACGAGCGATGGTGCTTGGGTGGCGAGGAGGGGAGGGGGAGGAAATTTAGGTAGGGAAGGAGAATGAAATGCGAAGTTGTGGCCACATAATTTGTCTATTTTCTTTAATTCAGGGCATCATATAAAGGAGTTACTATTCGGTGGGTAAAGCTGCATTACACCTTGTTTAGCGGCGTCAGATAACAAGCTTTAGATAGGTGGTGATGTCAAAGACTGGCACGTGAGAGAAATATACTGATGTGACATCAAACATTTGTGTGGAGCCAGATATTTGTGTTTATCCGTGTATCTTGACTTCTGACGCAGAATGGAATCTGGATGGCTTTGACTTCCGTAATGTTTGTGTAAGAAACGCCCTCTACCCTTACATGTAATTAATTTTTGGAACGAAATAATTTTTATATCCAACCTTTGACATGGCTGTGTCCACAGCAAATATGATCACCCTCGCGGTATGCACTCCCTCTGTACAGTCACCATCATGTAAATTCAATAATTATATAATGACATCTCTAGAAGAAAAGGCTATTTAAAATAAATGTGCATAAAATGTAATTAAGTTTGATGTCTGTGTTCATGGGTGGATATAGTAACGGTATCTCTCATTACCTGCTAGAAGGGAAATGAAACATAATACTACCCAAACTCTCAAAATATATCTGCCAATGTTTACCGACACTGGTCAAGCCAAAGCAACTAGGAACGCCTTAGTAAGTAGTCCAGTGGCCTCATGCCTTAAAAACCTCATGCAGACTTCGTGGCACCGGGGAAACAATGTTGTGTTGATGGTTTGCTGGTTTCGTCTGAACAGCTCCCACACGTCTTTGGTGTGCTGGAGGAGGTGGGCCCGTGTCCTCCCGTTCTCTGGCTTCCACGGGTAAGGTGAACAGATTTATTGGAGCTAAAAAGCGGATATATATATATATATATATATATATATATATATATATATATATATATATATATATATATATATATATATATATATATATATATATATATATATTATTACGGAACAGAGAGAGAGAATAAACACTTCAAGTGAGAATACTAAAATCACTAGTCCCGCAAAGTTCCAGGTTCAAAACAAAATACTTAGGTAAAATTACAAGTAAAATATTAATGCTCAAACTAACAACTAAACATTCAGGGCTCATAAGGATAATGTAATGGCAAAAACAGGTTAAATATATGGTTAACTGCAATAGCCTCTATTAACACGAATTTAGCAAGAACAAATTTATCTAAGTCAGCCCTGATAAATGAGAAAACCGAATAATGCTCAGTAAAAGCAAGATATAATATTATTACAGATACAAAATATTACTAATACTGGCTGACATCAAAAACTCCATATGAATCACGAAAACCTTACCAGGCCTACAAATTAACGCTTTAGGCCATACAGTACAAGAAAAATGGTAACAACACTTATACTCAAATTATACAGCAGCTAGATGGCTGGAGACTTCCTGAGCACTCAATAATAATACACTATACAGGGGAGGACAGAGATATGAACAAAATGAGGAGTAGATCTAAGTGGCAAATAATGCAGAGACTGAGCTCATTATATAGGGGCTGGCAGAGCTTGATTCAACTTCTAAGAAGGATGCGCAAATGAAGCCATAGGGGACAAAGAGTTGACAATCCTGCTCTGAACAACAGAAAGAACGACTTACTCTACTATAAGGGGGAAAAGGTGGGAGTGAGGTAGAACACGCAAGCCTGGTCACTATAGAAGCCACGTGGCGAATCGTGATCAAACATGCAGCATACTGTACATTAGAATTATACAAAGGATGATGAAATTATACGCTATGTAACACCTCCCCACAAAGAAAAAGAAATTTACAAAGGAAATTTCTTATTACTCTAAAACAATCTGTCTAAAGTCTACATAAGCAATCTGCAATAACATTTTCTTTCCCCTTGACATGTTGTATGACTAACGAATACTCCTGAAGAAGTAGACTCCATCTTGTCAATCTCTGATTTTTATCTTTAAACTTACTAAAGAATTTCAGTGGGTTATGATCTAGATAAATGACTATGGGGTCAAAACCAGAACACAAATAAAATGAAAAATGCTGTAAACCCAAAATCAAGGCCAAAAGCTCTTTCTCAATAGTTGAGTAGTTCTTTTGAGGTGGAGTGAACTTCTTACTGTAATAAGATACAGGGTGTTCAATACCCTGATCATCCTCTTGCAGCAAAAAAGCCCCAGCTCCTGTATCACTTGCATCAACAGCCATCTTAAAAGGCTTAGCAAAATTTGGAGTAGCGAGCACTGGCTGACTAAATAGGATAGCTTTAAGTTTACTGAAAGAGGATTCACAGTTATCGGTCGAGACAAATTTAACTCCCTTTTTCAGTAGGTCTGTAAGTGGTGATACAAGAATTGAAAAGTTAAGAACAAATCTCCTGTAATAACCTACCATTCCCAAAAATCTTTGTAGCTCTTTCCTACTTTTAGGTCTGGGAAGATCACTTATAACCTGAACCTTAGCTCCTGGTGGTGCAACGTGTCCATCACCAGTTACGTACCCAAGGTACTGAACTTTAGCTCGACCAAACTCACACTTTGATAAATTAGCTACAAGATTAACCTGAACCAAACACTCAAGAAATTTACTGACATGGCATAGGTGATCTTTCCAGTTCTCACTGAAGATTAATACATCATCAATATAAACAACACACCCTGCCAAACCCTCTGTTACAACATTCATAAGCTTCTGAAAAGTGGCTGGTGCATTCTTCATACCATATGGCATTACAGAACATGCAATAGTCTTTCCTAGTGTTACAAAACATGAGATCTCCCTAGCACGTTCAGTCATAGGTACTTGCCAGTATCCCTTTAACAAATCAAACTTACTTATGTACCTAGCCTTTCCGATCTTCTCTATGCAATCTTCCACGCGAGGGAGAGGGTAATTATCTGTTTTGGTTATCTGATTAACACGTCTGTAGTCGATGCAAAGTCGCTGTGACCCACCTGGCTTAGGGACTAGAGTGACAGGAGAACTCCACTCGCTCTGACAGGGCTTAATCATCTTGTGGTCCAACAGGTAGCCAAGCTCCTTCTGGATGAAAGGAACTTTCACTGGGTTCACATGGTAAGGAGGCAGTTTAATTGGCTTTGCATCTCCAACATTGACATCATGCATCAACACAGTGGTTCTTCCTGGAGTGGTACGGAACACTTGTGGGTACTCCTGCAGTAATGCCGAAAACTCCTGCCTTTCCTCGGGAGATAGATGAGAAAGCTTAGTCTGGAGATCATTCATGATATCAGGATTCTTCCCCAAACTATCACTCGGGCTCATACTGCATGGGAGAACTTCACTTGCAGACTCGGGTGGAACATCTACAGTGCAGACTGGGTTATTTTCGTCCCGCCTGTGATATAAATTTAGCATGTTGATGTGACAAAGTTGCTTGTTCTTTCTACGATCTGGTGTGGCGAAGGCATAGTTGACATCACTGACTTTTTTCTCCACGAAATAAGGACCACTAAAATTGGCTTGAAAACGTTGCCCATGCACCGGTAGCAGAATCAAAACCTGATATCCAGGCTGAAAGTGGCATAACCTGGACTTCTTATCATACTAAGTCTTCATCTTCTGAGCAGCTCCTAAATTCTCTCCCGCCAGCTGTAAAGCAGTGGACAGCCGTTCTTTGAACATCATCACATACTCCAGCAGGTTGACGTCATCTTCCTCCGACAGCCAGCATTCCTTGAGTAGCTTAAGGGGTCCTCTTACTTCATGGCCAAACAGTAGTTCAAAGGGGGAGAAGCCCAGTGATTCATTTGGAGATTCTCTTGCGGCAAATACAACGAGTGGAAGACCTTTATCCCAGTCTTTCTGATGTTCCAAACAGTATTTCCTGAGCATCGATTTGAGTGTTTGATGATATCTCTCCATCGCTCCTTAGGTCTGGGGATGGTAAGCTGAAGACGTGATCTGGGTGATGCCCAACTCTTTCAGAGACTGCTTGAAAACATTGGACATGAAATTACTTCCCTGGTCTGACTGTACGTCCTTGGGCAGACCAAACTTGGTGAAGAACCCTAGCATTTCCTTAACCACGTTCTTTGCTGAGATATTTCTAAGTGGAATGGCTTCAGGATAAGGAGTAGCCATATCAATCAGGTTCAACACATAAGAAAATCCTGAAGAAGTCTTAGGAAGAGGGCCCACAATATCCACCAACACACGGGTGAATGGCACCTCAAAAGGAGGAATGGGAACTAGAGGTGCAACCTTTTTGGTCTGATTACACTTCCCCACAACTTGACAGGTGTGACAAGACTTACAATACCAGGAAACATCTCTGAAGACACCTGGCCAGTAGAAGTGTTTCAAAATGCGTGCCACAGTCTTTCTCACTCCAAGGTGTCCTGCCAAACTGGAATCATGAGCCACTCTAATGATATCCTGCCTACAAACACAAGGGATGACAACTTGACGTACAACCTCCCATTCACAGTCGGCTGATACTGTTGGGGGTCTCCACTTTTTCATGAGTACTCCTGACTTTATATAATAACAAGTAGAAGCACCAGCTGACTCTTTCCTCACCTCTGCAAGCAGAGTTAGCTAGACCTTTCAACTCAGGGTCAGCAACCTGCAACTCAACCAACTCTTGACAAGACAAATTATCAACACTACGGGGTACTGCCTCATCTGGTGAGTGGTCCAAATTAGCAAAAAAAAGTATCAGCTAGGATAACATCATCATCATCATTATCCTCTAAGTCACCAGTAACTTTAGACTTAACCCTAGTGACAGCACATGCAGAGAACACATCAGGGATATCACAATCCTGGGTCGCAGTCACTGGTTCACTAGACAACTAGGGAGCTGGACACACTTGACTTCCACCAATATCATTTCCAAGTAAGAAAGTTACACCTGACATTGGGAGTGTCTCAACCAACCCAACCATAACGGAACCATTAACAAAACCAGACTCTAAATTCACTCTGCACAGAGGGACAGAGAAGTAATTATTCCCTACACCTTGTAAGATTACAGTTTCATCACAGGAATTAACATTAGAGCCTAGAACACTGGTCAGCATAAGGGATTGGCAAGCACCTGTATCACGATATATTTTAACTGGTTTCCTGTCATTATTGTCCAGAGGACTGACAAAACCATCAGACAGGAAATTAGAACATGAACTCTTGAGAGTGTCACCCACGTTATTGCTCAAAAGAGGAGCTTCATCATTAGAATTTAATTAACCCCTCAAAGCAGGTTCAGTTAACTCGGTTAAAGAATTCTGGGAACTCTCAAGGGTGGACACTAGACCAATTGACTGAATATTTAAAGACTCCTTTTTGTTCACATCACGCTGACTCCTGAAACATTTCTCCGTAGTATAACCAAGCTTACTACAATAAGTACATTTACTTTTCTGAAATCTAGAGGTGGAGCTGGTATTTACTTCCTGAGAAACATCATCTTTATTCTCTTTCCTGTTACCTGTTCTGTGAGTAGAGGCATCGTACTTACTCTCAGCTTTCCTTTTTTCTTTAGAATATCTCTTGTGAGTGAGAACATATTCATCAGCTAAAACTGGAGCATCAGACAAATTATCTATCTTTTTCTCATCAAGATATAGGCTTACATCTTTATTAATACATCTTTTGAAGTCCTCCAGCAAAATCATCTGCTTAAGTTTATCAAAATCAGAATTTACATTCTTAGAATTTAACCACTGCTCTAACAGATCTTCTTTGATTTTTGCATACTCAACATGGGATTGCTTATCTTGCTTATAAGTTGTCCTAAATTTTACTCTATGGGCTTCAGGAACAAGCTCATAGGCCTTAAGAATCAAGCTCTTAACTACATCATAATTATCAGATTGATCCTGAGGCAAAGATGCATAAGTTACTTGAGCTTTACCGGTGAGAACAGTCTGGAGGAGTACTGGCTAATATTTTTTGGGCCAATTAAAACCTGTAGCTACCCTCTCAATCAAGTGAAAATACTTTGTTAAATCAGATTCATTAAAAGGAGGGACGAGTGTAACATTTTTAGCCACATAAAAATCATCAGAGCTAGATGATCCAGTTCCACCTTGTTTCATGCGATACTCATGGTCTGCCTGAATCTTAGGAAGTTCAATTTGTGCCTGAGCCTGTGCCTGTGCCTCCTGAATACGAGCCTGAGACTCAGCCTCCTTAGCATTTGCCTGAAACTCAGCCTCCTTAGCACGAGCCTCCTGCAGGGCTAGCTGTAACTTAGCTATTCCAATATGGGTTTGCTCATCTGGAGGAGTAATATTAAACAAGCATTTATTAATCATGTCAACAATTTGATCTTTAGAATGATGAGAGCGAACAGCAATTCCCAATTGCTGAGCAACAAGCTTAAGTTCATTCTTTGTTCTGTTTTCTACATCACACACTGTTTGCCCATTTGAAAATAAATCTTTGGCTTCATCAAGAGTAGTAATAGTAGACATCATGAATAAATCACAGTCACAAAATATCAAGCAATATCTTTATGATATTATCCTGAATATCCTGATAAGAGGTCGCTAAAATGATGTTACGAAACAGAGAGAGATAATGAACACTTCAAGTGAGAATACTAAAATCATTACTGTCCCGCAAAGTTCCAGGTTCAAAACAAAAGACTTAGGTAAAATTACAAGTTAAAGTTTAATGCTCAAACTAACAACTAGATATTCAGGACTCATAAGGATAATGTAATGGCAAAAACAGGTTAAATATATGGTTAACTGCAATAGCCTCTATTAACACAAATTTAGGAAGAACAAATTTATCTAAGTCACCCCTGATAAATGAGAAAACCGAATAATGCTCAGGTAAAGTAAGATATAATATTATTACAGATACAAAATATTACTAATACTGGCTGACATCAAAAACTCTACATGAATCACAAAAACTTTACCAGGCCTACGAATTAACGCCTTAGGCCATATAGTATAAGAAAAATGGTAACAACACTTATACTTAAATTATACAACAGCTAGATGACTGGAGACTTCCTGAGCACTCAATGATAATACACTATAGGCTACAGGGGAGGACAGAGATTTGAACAAAATGAGGAATAGATCTAAGTGGCAATTAATGCAGAGACTGAGCTCATTATTTAGGGGCTGACAGAGCTTGATTCAACTTTAACAAGGATGCGCAAATGAAGCCATAGGGGACAAAGAGTTGACACTCCTGCTCTGAACAACAGAAAAAACGACTTACTCTACTATAAGGGGGAAAAGGTGGGAGTGAGGTAGAACACGCAAGCCTGGTCACTATGGAAGCCACGTGGCGAATCGTGATCAAACATGGAGCATCCTGTACATTAGAATTATACAAAGGATGATGAAATCATAGGCTATGTAACAATATATATATATATATATATATATATATATATATATATATATATATATATATATTGTTACGGAACAGAGAGATAATGAATACTTCACGTGAGAATACTAAAATCACTACTGTCCCGCAAAGTTCCAGGTTAAAAACAATAAACTTAGGTAAAATTACAAGTTAAAGTTTAATGCTCAAACTAACAACTACACATTCAGGACTCATAAGGATAATGTAATGGCAAAACAGGTTACATATATGGTTAACTGCAATAGTCTCTAATAACATGAATTTAGCAAGAGCAAATTTATCTAAGTAAGCCCTGATAAAATAAGAAAACCGGATAATGCTCAGTTAAAGCAAGATATAATATTATTACAGATACAAAATATTACTAATACTAGCTGACAGCATGGAACCAATATGAATCACAAAAACCTTACCAGGCTTACGAATTAACGCCTTAGGGTATACAGTACAAGGAAAATGGTAATAAAACTTATACTCAAATTATACAGCAGCTACATGGCTGCAGACTTCCTGAGCACTCACAAAAATAATAATATACTGTACAGGGGAGGACATAGATGTAAAGAGAATGAGGAGTACATCTAAATGGCCACTAATGCAGAGACTGAGCTCATTATATAGGGTCCGGCAGAGGTTGATTCAACTTGTAAGAAGAACGCGGAAATGAAGCCATAGGGGACAAAGAGTTGACAGTCCTGCTCTGATTAACAGAAAGAACGACTTACTCTACTATAAGGGGGAGAAGGGGGGAGTGAGGTAGAACACGCAAGCCTGGTCACTATGGAAGCCACGTGGCGAATCGTGAACAAACATGCAGCATACTGTACATTAGGATCATACAAAGCGTGATGCAATTATGAACAAAACTGTATCATAAGTTAAAATTATACAAGAGATGATGAAATCATAGGCTATGTATCACCTCCCCGCAAAGAAAAAGAAATTTACAAAGGAAATTTCTAATTACTCTAAAAGAATCTGTCTAAAGTCTAGACAGGCAATCTGCAATAACATTTTCTTTCCCCTTGACATGTTGTATGACTAATGATTACTCCTGAAGAAGTAGACTCCATCTTGTCAATCTCTGATTTTTATCTTCAAAATTACTAAGGAATTTCAGTGGGTTATGATCGGTATATATGACTATGGGGTCAAAACCAGAACACAAATAAAATGAAAAATGCTGTAAACCCAAAATCAAGGCCAAAAGCTCTTTCTCAATAGCTGAGTAGTTCTTTTGAGGTGGAGTGAACTTCTTACTGTAATAAGATACAGGGTGTTCAATACCATGATTATCCTCTTGCAGCAAAACAGCCCCAGCTCCTGTATCACTTGCATCAACAGCCATCTTAAAAGGCTTAGCAAAATTTGGAGTAGCGAGCACTGGCTGACTTAATAGGATAGCTTTAAGTTTACTGAAAGAGGATTCACAGTTATCGGTCCAGACAAATTTAACTCCCTTTTTCAGTAGGTCTGTAAGTGGTGATACAAGAATTGAAAAGTTAAGAACAAATCTCCTGTAATAACCTACCATTCCCAAAAATCTTTGTAGCTCTTTCCTACTTTTAGGTCTGGGAAGATCACTTATAACCTGAACCTTATCTCCTGGTGGTGCAACGTGTCCATCACCAATTACGTACCCAAGATACTGAACTTTAGCTTGACCAAACTCACACTTTGATAAATTAGCTACAAGATTAGCCTGAACCAAACGCTCAAGAAATTTACTGACATGGCATATGTGATCTTTCCAGTTGTCACTGAAGATTAATACATCATCAATATAAACAACACACCCTGCCAAACCCTCTGTTACAACATTCATGAGCTTCTGAAAAGTGGCGGGTGCATTCTTCATACCATATGGCATTACAGAACATGCAAAAGTCATTCCTAGTGTTACAAAACATGAGATCTCCCTAGCACTTTCAGTCATAGGTACTTGCCAGTATCCCTTTAACAAATCAAACTTACTTATGTACCTAGCCTTTCCGATCTTGTCTATGCAATCTTCCACGCGAGGGAGAGGGTAAGAGTCTGTTTTGGTTATCTGATTAACACGTCTGAAGTCGATGAAAAGCCGCTGTGACCCACCTGGCTTAGGGACTAGAGTGACAAGAGAACTCCACTCGCTCTGACAGGGCTTAATCATCTTGTGGTCCAACAGGTAGCCAAGCTCCTTCTGGATGAGAGGAACTTTCACTGGGTTCACACGGTAAGGAGGCAGTTTAATTGGTTTTGCGTCTCCAACATCGACATCATGCATCAACACAGTGGTTCTTCCTGGAGTGTCACGGAACACTTGCAGGTACTCCTGCAGTAATGCCGAAAACTCCTGCATTTCCTCGGGAGCTAGATGAGAAAGCTTAGTCTGGAGATCATTCATAATATCAGGATTCTTCCCCAAACTATCACTCAGGCTCATACTGCATGGGAGAGCTTCACTTGCAGACTCAGGTGGAACAGCTACAGTGCAGACTGGGTTATTTTCGTCCCGCCTGTGATGTAACTTTAGCATGTTGATGTGACAAAGTTGCTTGTTCTTTCTACGATCTGGTGTGGTGATAACATAGTTGACATCACTGAATTTCTTCTCCACGAAATAAGGACCACTAAACTTGGCTTGAAGAGGTTGCCCAAGCACTGGTAGGAGAATCAAAACCTGATCTCCTGGCTGAAAGTGGCGTAACCTGGACTTCTTATCATACCAAGTCTTCATCTTCTCCTGAGCAGCTCCTAAATTCTCTCTCACCAGCTGTAAAGCAGTGGACAGCCGTTCTTTGAACTTCATCACATACTCTAGTAGGTTGACGTCATCTTCCTCCGACAGCCAGCATTCCTTGAGTAGCTTAAGGGGTCCTCTTACTTCATGGCCAAACAGTAGTTCAAAGGGGGAGAAGCCCAGTGATTCATTTGGAGATTCTCTTACGGCAAATACAACGAATGGAAGACCTTTATCCCAATCTTTTTGATGTTCCAAACAGTATTTCCTGAGCATCGATTTGAGTGTTTGATGATATCTCTCCAATGCTCCTTGGGTCTAGGGATGGTAAGCTGAAGACGTGATCTGGGTGATGCCCAACTCTTTCAGAGACTGCTTGAAAACATTGGACATGAAATTACTTCCCAGGTCTGACTGTACCTCCTTTGGCAGACCAAACTTGGTGAAGAACCCTAGCATTTCCTTAACCACGTTCTTTGCTGAGATATTTCTAAGTGGAATGGCTTCAGGATAACGAGTAGCCATATCAATCAGGTTCAACACATAAAAAAATCCTGAAGAAGTCTTAGGAAGAGGGCCCACAATATCCACCAACACACGGGTGAATGGCGCCTCAAAAGGAGGAATGGGAACTAGAGGTGCAACCTTTTCGGTCTGATTACACTTCCCCACAACTTGACAGGTGTGACAAGACTTACAATACCAGGAAACATCTCTGAAGATACCTGGCCAGTAAAAGTGTTTCGAAATGCGTGCCACAGTCTTTCTCACTCCAAGGTGTCCTGCCAAACTGGAATCATGAGCCACTCTAATGATATCCTGCCTACAAACACTAGGGATGACAACTTGATGTACAACCTCCCATTCACAGTCGGCTGATGCTGTTGGGGGTCTCCACTTCCTCATAAGTACTCCTGACTTTATATAATAACAAGTACAAACACCAGCTGACTCTTCCTCACTGCAAGCAGAGTTAGCTAGGCCTTTCAACTCAGGGTCAGCAACCTGCAACTCAACCAACTCTTGACGAGACAAATTATCAACACTACGCGGTACTGCCTCATCTGGTGAGTGGTCCAAATTAGCAAGAAAAGTATCAGCTAGGATAACATTATCATCATCATTATTATCCTCTAAGTCACCGGTAACTTTAGACTTAGCCCACAGCACATGCAGAGAACACATCAGGGACATCACAATCCTGGGTCGCAGTCACTGGTTCACTAGACAATTGAGGAGCTGGACACACTTGAATTCCACCAATATCATTTCCAAGTAAAAAGTTACACCTGACACTGGGAGTGTCTCAACCAACCCAACCATAACGGAATCATTAACAAAACCAGACTCTAAATTCACTCTGCACAGAGGGACAGAGAAGTAATTATTCCCTACACCTTGTAAGATTACAGTTTCATCACAGGAATTAACATTAGAGCCTAGAACACTGGTCAGCATAAGGGATTGGCAAGCACCTGTATCACGATATATTTTTACTGATTTCCTGTCATTATTGTCTAGAGGACTGACAAAACCATCAGACAGGAAATTAGAACATGAACTCTTGAGAGTGTCACCCACGTTACTGCTCAAAAGAGGAGCTTCATCATGAGAATTTAATTTACCCCTCAAAGCAGGTTCAGTTAACTCGGTTAAAGAATTCTGGGAACTCTCAAGGGTGGACACTAGACCAATTGACTGAATATTTAAAGACTCCTTTTTGTTCACATCATGCTGTCTCCTGAAACATTTCTCCGTAGTATGACCAAGCTTACTACAATAAGTACATTTACTTTTCTGAAATCTAGAGATGGAGCTGGTATTTACTTCCTGAGAAACATCATCTTTATTCTCTTTCCTGTTACCTGTACTCTGAGTAGAGGTAACGTACTTTCAGCTTTCCTTTTTTCTTTAGAATATCTCTTGTGAGTGAGAACATATTCATCAGCTAAAACTGCAGCATCAGACAAATTATCTATTCTTTTCTCATCAAGATATAGTCGTACATCTTTATTAATACACCTTTTGAAGTCCTCCAGCAAAATCATGTGCTTAAATTTATCAAAATCAGAATTTACATTCTTAGAATTTAACCACTGCTCTAACAGATCTTTGATTTTTGCATACTCAATATGGGATTGCTTATCTTGGTTATAAGTTGTCCTAAATTTTACTCTATAGGCTTCAGGAACAAGCTCATAGGCCTTAAGAATCAAGCTCTTAACTACATCATAATTATCAGATTGATCCTGAGGCAAAGATGCATAAGTTACTTGAGCTTTACCGGTGAGAACACTCTGAAGGAGTACTGGCCAACACTTTTTGGGTCAATTAAAATCTGTAGCTACCCTCTCAAACAGCTGAAAATACTTTGTTAAATCAGATACATTAAAAGGAGGGACAAGTTTAACATTTTTAGCCACATCAAAATCATCAGAGCTAGATGATCCAGTTCCACCTTGTTTCATGCGATACTCATGGTCTGCCTGAATCCTAGCAAGTTCAATTTGTGCCTCCTGAATACAAGCCTGAGACTCAGCCTCCTTAGCACGTGCCTGAAACTCAGCCTCCTTAGCACGAGCCTCCTGCAGGGCTAGCTGAAACTTAGCTATTTCAATCTGCATTTGCTCATCTAGATGAGTTACAGTAAACAAGCTTAAATTAATCATGCCAACAATTTGATCTTTAGAATGATGAGAGTGAACAGCAATTCCCAATTGTTGAGCAACAAGCTTAAGTTCATTCTTTGTTCTGTTTTCTACATCACACACTGTTTGCACATTTGAGAAAAACTCTTTGGCTTCATCAAGAGTAGTAATAGTAGACATCATGAATAAATCACAGTCACAAAATATCAAGCAATATCCTTATGATAATATCCTGAATATCCTGATAAGAGGTCGCCAAATTAATGTTACGGAACAGAGAGAGATAATGAACACTTCAAGTGAGAATACTAAAATCACTACTGTCCCTCAAAGTTCCAGGTTAAAAACAAAAAACTTAGGTAAAATTACAAGTTAAAGTTTAATGCTCAAACTAACAACCAAACATTCAGGACTCATAAGGATAATGTAATGGCAAAACAGGTTACATATATGGTTAACTGCAATAGCCTCTATTAACATGAATTTAGCAAGAGGAAATTTATCTAAGTCAGCCCCGATAAAATGAGAAAACCGGATAATGCTCAGTTAAAGCAAGATATAATATTATTACAGATACAAAATATTACTAATACTGGCTGACAGCATGGAACGAATATGAAACACAAAAACCTTACCAGGTTTATGAATTAACGCCTTAGGCTATACAGTATAAGAAAAATGGTAATAACACTTATACTCAAATTATACAGTAGCTAAATGGCTGGAGACTTCCTGAGCACTCACAAAAATAATAATATACTGTACAGGGGAAGACAGAGATGTGAACAGAATGAGGAGTAGATCTAAGTGGCCACTCATTTTCTTTTTTTTTTTTTTTGCCTATCGACCATTGAGGCCGGAGCCTCTGGTCATTAAGGCAAATATATATATATGTATATATATTGACACATATATACATATATATACAAACATATATATATACTTACATACATACATACACACATCCATGCATATGAACATACACACTTTCATGCACACGTACATATATATATAATAATTTTTATTTTATTATATTTTGTAGTTTTATTTTTATTATTTTTATTTAGTTTTTTATATTTTTAACTTTATATTACTTATAATCAAAAATACCTAATCTAAAGACCCTAAAACTAACCACCTAACAGACAAATCGCTAACCTATACTAAATCCTAAGAGACAAATAACTAGACCTACACTAATCAGTTAAAAAGCCTCGACCAAGAGAACACCATCGACTGCAGATATGTAATGCCTTTCTATATTACATACCTGCACTCATCACCTGGTGACTGTCAGTCGAGGCACAATCTAATATAGGGGACATCATTATATGAAAGGGAACCAGAGGAGTCAGGAACATTTCCATATACGTCAGCTGTCGTCCCTAATTAGAATAACTTAAGCAAGATAGTATAATGTATTTACATAATTTGTACAAAAAGTGAAGAACCTCGCCCAGCAGACCACCATCGACTGCAAGTGCCCAATACCTTCCTATATTGCACA
The DNA here is from genome assembly GCF_032717465.1 of Coenobita brevimanus. Lineage (NCBI taxonomy): Eukaryota > Metazoa > Arthropoda > Malacostraca > Decapoda > Coenobitidae > Coenobita > Coenobita brevimanus. The sequence goes on along the minus strand of NC_137063.1, from coordinate 21,697,743 downwards.
CTTGCACTCATCAGCTGGTGACTGTCAGGCGAGGAACTTGGCTTAATGTAGTGGACATCTATATTAGAAATAGATCGGTGGGAGGAGGAACTATTTAAAATATGTCAACTGTCAACCCTAATTAATATTACAATACATACATATTTACTGTTGATAAAAACCATAACCACACAGTAAAAAAGTCACCTCACTCTGATCAGTCCGGTCTCTCTCAAGAAAGCCATCAATTTATCAGTCATAACAATGTCCCCATCACCCATGATGGTGGAAAGGGTGAAGGGGATGTCTACTGCGCCGCAGTAATTTATAAGTGAAGCACGTTCACGAATAAATCGCCGACAATGCAGGATGATATGACTGATAGATAACACCGCATTACAGATGTCACAGTGCGGTGGGAAGCGTCTTTCCATATATGGTTTCATGTGGGTTAAAATGGTGGCATTGAGCCATAACCGTGCCAACACTTTTTCTTCTAGGCGACTTGGACGGTTGGCATTGTCCCAGTCGCCCAGGTACGGCTTACAAGTTGGAATATTTAGTCTGGTCCACTGACCTTGCCACAGAAAATTTATTGATTTCTTTCCGAGAGATAGACTCGACCGTAGATCACAAGGAACGTCCCAAGTCTCCTCGAGCTCTACAGCCGATTTTGCAAGTAAGTCAGCCTGCTCATTGCCGTAGATACGACAATGACCAGGCACCCAGATCAGCGTGAATGACTTGTTGCATGAATGCAACTTATTAACGATGCGGCCCTGGATCTCGTGAGAGTCCGTAGTGAAAGATGCAATTGCCTGAAGGGCTGATTTTGAATCTGAAAATATGACAAATGAGTCATGCCTAGAATTGAGAGCATAGTCTATGGCTTTGTCAATAGCAAAAAGTCCTGAAGTAAACACATGTATGAGTCGGCAACCGAAACCTGAGGGCACATTCAGTCGACCACACACTTGCATCCACACATTCACTCGACTTGGAGCCGTCGGTGTACAATTGATGGGACCCCAAGTGACGAACAATGATGTTACGAAACAAGTGGTGGACCTCCGCCTTTGGCGCCTTGGCCTTTGGTGCTGGGAGCCATGTAACATCCACTGTAAAGCCGGGTGGCTCCCAAGGCACTATATTTTTAAGCACCAACTTGTCACAGTCACTGGGGTCCACACCAAGCTCCTGAGTCGGTAAGTGGAGGCGAGCGGCAAGTGGCCGACGCACCCCCCGCAAAAGGTGGTGGTATTGATGCAGGGGGGTACAGGCCACATTGCCGATATTACTTTTCCTAAATGTCCTTATTCCGTAGGACAAGGCCAGGTGGTCACGGCGAATACAGAGGGGAGGCACATTCGCCTCCACTTCCATACAAGCCACACAGGTACACCAGACGGCTCCAAGACACATTCGCAAACATTTATTCTGTAGCACATCCAATCCTTTCAGCATGGCATCGGATGCCGAGCCATACACCTGTGCGCCATAGTCTAGCTTCGATCGAATAAGGGACTTATACATCATTAATAAAGATTTTCTGTCGGCACCCCAAGTAGTACCTGCTAGGTACTTGGGGACATTTAACGGTTTATCACAACGAGCAAGCAAAGTATTAACATGAAGTTTAAAATTCATTCTATGATCAAAATGTATTCCTAAAAATTTTACAGAATTTTGAAAAGGTACCGCCTGATTATCCAAAGTTAAGCACAAATTAGGTACGTTACGATTAGTGAAGACTATAGCGGCACACTTACAGACGGAAAACTTAAATCCCCACTGCAAGGCCCATTGGTGGACGGAGTCAAGGGCTGCTTGAATCCTCCCAGCCGAAAATTGTGCATTACGGGAAGAGTGCCATATTGCACAATCGTCAGCGTAGAATGAGTATTTAAGATTCCTCGGGATGGGAGCTGATGACAGAATATCATTGATCATAATACTAAATAAAGTAGGACTAAGCACACTTCCCTGTGGCACCCCGTTTTCCTGGATAAATATATCCAATGTTATGTTATGGGGCAATTTGACAGAGAAAGTTCTGTCCCTTAAGAAATTTGAAATAAAAATAGGCAAATTTCCTCTTAAACCATAAGCATAGAGCTTCAGTAGTATACCATGTCGCCATGTCATGTCATATGCTTTATGGATGTCCAAGAACACCCCTATCATGAATTCTTTATTGGGAAATGCCTCTGCAATACAATGCTCCAAATTCATTAAATGATCTAGTGAACTTCTGTATTTACGGAAGCCACATTGTTGATCATTTAACAAATTCTTCGACTCTAAAACTAAAAGAAGCCTATTGTTTACCATACGTTCCATGACCTTACATAGACAAGAAGTCAACACAATAGGACGAAATGAAGTGGGATTCATAAGACGACCAGCCTCTTTGGGTATCGGTATGACGTGCGCAAAGTGCCATGAGTTTGGGAATGTTCGAGATGCCCAAATCTCATTGTACAATGCTAACATCTTAATCAGGTTGTCCTGATTAAGATGCTGGATCATACCGTACATGATGGTGTCTGGTCCAGGGCTGGTGTCTTTACAGGATTTAAGGGCAAGGAGCAGTTCATCTAGCGTAACCTCTTGGTTGTATGGGGAGTCTACGTCTTCTGTGGCAAAGTCTAATATCTGTAGCTCAGCCGTGCGTTTATGATGTTGAAAACGCGGGTCATAATTGGCTGAGCTACTTATATGAGAAAAACTCCTGGCAAGGATGTTAGCAACGTCCACGGGCTCGTCATAGGTGGTTATTCACCTGCAAGGTGGTCACAGGGAAGTATGGGCGTTTATTATTTAATAATCTTATAGTGGATCAGACTTTATGTAATGGTGCTGTACGAGTCACCGTGGACACAAAGGACCGCCAGGAGTCACGTTTAGCCCTTCTTATTATTCTCCTTGCCTCAGCCTGTGCCTGTTTGTATGCAATAAAATTTTCCTCAGTGGGCTGACTATCAAAAATCCTGTATCTCCTATTGTGTTTTCTTAATGCTTGTCGGCAATCCGGCGTCCACCAATGTGCTCTATGCTTCGCATGAACTGTAGAAGTCTTGGGAATAGCAGCCTCAGCTGCGTGTAATATGGAAGTAGTTATATTTTCGACCTTAACATCTATGGTCTCCCCAGATATATCTAAATTGGCGATCCTTGAGAAGGATCCCCAATCTGCTTTCTTATAGTTAAATTTTGGAGGTGGAGAGTCCGAAATGATGTCGAGTGTATAAGAAAGACAGACGGGTAAATGATCACTTCCTAAGGAGTCGTCGTAAGTGTCCCATGAGAAATCTTGATGTATACCAGGGGAGGCCAAAGATAAGTCAATGGCCGAAAAGTTACCAGTACGATCATCTATATGAGTCGCTCTACCATCGTTCAGAAGACAGAGGTTGGACTGTAGTATTAGGTCGGCTACTTGCTCCCCAAGACCATCGATCCTCAAGCTACTCCATTGATAGTGATGGGCGTTAAAGTCGCCCAGCACTAACTTATTCCCAGGTAGATGTTCAACTAGTGAATTTAAAGCATCACTATCAATTGGGTCGTGTGGAGGACAGTATAGAGAACAAATAGACAGATACGTGTTATGAAATTTTACTCTGCACGCGACAGCTTCCAGAGTAGAATTTGGAATCACTTCCGTTTGTGGGTGTGATTTGTGGGTGTATATGGCAAATCCGTGACCTTGATATCTTCTATAAGAGTGATAGTGTTTGAACTGTGGAGGATTAAAATGATCCTCCAGGTGCGTCTCCTGTAAACAAAGAATGTCTGGCCTGTGTATTAACAGCAAGATTGCTATACTGTGTAACTTATTCCCGACACCTCTACAATTCCACTGTAATCGAGTGAATGAGGCAGTTTAAGTTTTACGAGGGTGGCCAGTATGCTTAGTGTTTCTATGCCCCCGCGTCTAGGTGAGTGGCTACCGGGGGAACTTTCCCGGTGCTTGTTCATGGAGACTTCCATATTTTCGTCAATTTTAAGGCTCTCAGACTCCACCAAGGAAGAACTATTCTTTCTCTCCCTCGCTGGACCAGGAGCGAGAAGGACATGAGGACGTGACTGCTTAGTGAGGGTGGTCAAATTAATTTTGTCAGACTTGTCAGGCTTCTGTTTTGGCCACACTGGCTGCGAAGGAGCAGCGGCAGCCTGAGAGTATGATGTAGCAACAGGGATGTCTGTAAGAGAGTTGGAACATACAGGAGGCTTAGACTGAGAGGTAGGGCGTGGGGCACGAGGAGCAAATGTAAGGTCAGTCTGTTTCAATGGTGCACATCACGGGACGGGACACAACCGCCGAAGCAAAGGAGATATTAGGCTTGGGAGTTGCATGCAACTCCTTCACCTTCTTCCTTGCATCGTAAAAGGAAATGCCCTCAGTTGCCTTCACTGTGCAGACCTTCTTTCTCCTCCTTCCACTTGGGACAAACCCTCGGAGGAAGTGGGAGTGAGCATCCTTGCAGTAAAAGCAGCACTCAGTCTCGGATGTACAGTTGTCAGCACAGTGACCCACAGCCGCGCACTTGCCACACACAATGTTGGAAGCCCGACAAGCCTTTTCATGGTGTCCATAGAGCTGACATTTTGAACAACGAAGGGGATTGGGGATGTACAGTCTTACATTTACAATTTCATATCCTACTTTGACATTTGTAGGTAGAGAAACTTTGCCAAAAGTGAGGACAACAGTGGCTGTCTTCGTCCTTACGCCTTCCTGAAACCGAGTGATGAATCTGGCATCAATGATATCCTGCTGAGCAAGTTCCTGTATGATCTCTTCCTCACTCATCACCATGAGATCCCTGCAAGTGATAACACCCTTGCAGGAATTCGTGGATGTTGGGATCTTGGCCTCGCTATCATGGCAGTGAAACTTGCGCAGCTTCAGCAAGTCTTTAACTTGAGAGGAGTTGGACGTCTTAACCAGGAGGTCTCCATTTCCAAGTTTTCTTACTTGTTCCACCTCTCCCGCACAGTGGTCAATCACCTTCTTGACAATGAAGGGATTGAGTCTGGACAGGGGAATGGAACCTAAAGCACGAAATGTCAAGTAGGTTGCATTCTCAAGGGGAACGTCAAGTGGGGATCGAGTCTGGCGTCCGTCAGTCTGGGGCCGGTCAGTCATGGTAAGGTGATTATTGTCAGGACTACCTCCCCCCCTGAAGGGGGGGGAGGCAGTAGGGGCATCCTCCATAGGTACCACTTCCCCCTCGCGGGGGAAGTGGGAAGAAAGGAAAAAACGAGCAAGGGACAGAGCACCTGGGGAAGACCCACATAGTCTGAGATTACCCTCTCAAACCACTCTCGGGAGGACACGCCTGTGTGTCACTCACACCCCAGAGTGAGCAGTGGGGGGTACACTCCAGAGGTGAGTAAGCAAAGGCAATCTCAGGAAACAGATATAGACACATACTATATCTCTAAAGGGCTTGGAGGAAAATTAGTACTAGCTAACCTAACTTTTAATCATTTTATTTACAAAACAAATGCTGGTGGGGCAGCCCTGAAAGCTAGAGGAGAGCCAGAAAAATGCGTCCGATCTCCCCACGACCATGCATCCCGAACCCACTAATGCAGAGACTGAGCTCATTATACAGGGGCCGGCAGAGCTTGATTCAACTTGTAAGAAGGAGGCGGAAATGAAGGCATAGGGGAGGAAGAGGTGACAGTCCTGCTCTGAACAACAGAAAGAACGACTTACTCTACTATAAGGGGGAGGAGGGGGGAGTGAGGTAGAACACGCAACCCTGGTCACAATGGAAGCCACGTGGCGAATCGTGAACAAACATGCAGCATACTGTACATTAGGATCATACAAAGCATGATGCAATTATGAACAAAACTGTATCATAAGTTAGAATTATACAAGGGATGATGAAATCATAGGCTACATATATATATATATATATATATATATATATATATATATATATATATATATATATATATATATATATATATACAAATGAACATTACACACACAATAACACAACTGGCAACACTACACAGCCACAAGCACCCACTCACCCATACAACCTTCGCAGTCAACCACGTAGCTCATAGCTGACTACACCTATAAGGTTTGTCTCTTTTATCCATACACTTTTAACTGTAGCTCATACTTGACTTCACCTAAAGGGTTTGTCTCTTTTATCCATACTCTTTTAACTCTACACTTTTATTAGTCGTTGTTGTACATTTCAGTATATATATTGTATAGGTTTATGTTGTATATGTCATGTTTTATAGTATATTGTATCTATGTTACAGTCGCTGATGATGTGTAAGGATACACGAAACGTCCTAGGAAAATGAAAATAAATAATAAAATATAGTTACGACATGGATCTTGGACATATTATCTACAACCTGAATCATAGTGTAAAACAATGTGTAAGAAAACTCGAAAAGATCAACAGAAAAATAGTGAACAATGGCTATGCCTTGGTCTTTAATGATTTTTGTATAAAAGAAAACATTCTGCCTAAATATACTAACATATATATATATATATATATATATATATATATATATATATATATATATATATATATATATATTGTTACGGAACAGAGAAAGATAATGTACACTTTAAGTGAGAATACGAAGAGTCACTACTGTCCCGTAAAGTTCCAGGTTCAAAACAAAAGAGTTAGGTAAAATTACAAGTTAAAGTTTAATGCTTAAATTAACAACAAAACATTCAGGACTCATAAAGATAATGTAATGGCAAAAACAGGTTAAATATATGGTTAACTGCAATAGCCTCTATTAACACGAAATTAGCAAGAATAAATTTATCTAAGTCAGCCCTGATAAAATGAGATACCAGATAATACTCAGTGAATGCCAGATAAATTATTACAGATACAAACTATTATCAAAAATGACCGACATAAAGAACCCTACATGAATTACAAAAACTTCACTAGGCCCACAAATTAAACTTATGCTATACAGTACAAGAAAAAAACACAATAATTATACTCAAATTACACACAGCTGCTAGATGTTTGGAGATTTCTTGAGCACTCACAATAATAATATCTGTACAGGGGAGGACAGAGATGTGAACAAAATGAGGAGCAGATCTAAGTGGCAATGATGCAGAGACTGAGCTCATTATATAGGGGCCGGCAGAGCCTGATACAACTTGTAAGAGGACGCGCAAATGAAAGCCATGGGGACATAGAGTTCACAATCCCGCTCTGGACAACAGAGAGAACGACTTACTCTACTATAACGGTAGATGGGGGGGACTGAGGCAGAACACGCTCGTGATCAAACATGCAGCATACTGTGCGTTAAAGTTACACAAAGGATGATGAAATCATAGGCTATGTAACACCTCCCCACAAAGAAAAAAGAAATTTACAAAGGAAATTTCTTATTACTCTAAAACAATCTGTACATGGCATTACAGAACATGCAAAAGTCTTTCCTAATTTTACAAAACATGAGATCTCCCTAGCACGTTCAGTCATAGGTACTTGCCAGTATCCCTTTAACAAATCAAACTTACTTATGTACCTAGCCTTTCCGATCTTGTCTATGCAATCTTCCACGCGAGGGAGAGGGTAAGTGTCTGTTTTAGTTATCTGATTAACACGTCTGTAGTCAATGCAAAGCCTCTGTGACCCACCTGGCTTAGGGACTAGGGTGACAGGAGAACTCCACTCGCTCTGACAGGGCTCAATCATCTTGTGGTCCAACAGGTAGCCAAGCTCCTTCTGGATGAGAGGAACTTTCACTGGGTTCACACGGTAAGGAGGCAATTTAATTGGCTTTGCGTCTCCAACATCGACATCATGCATCAACACAGTGGTTCTTCCTGGAGTAGCACGGAACACTTGCGGGTACTCCTGCAGTAATGCCGAAAACTCCTGCCTTTCCTTGGGAGGTAGATGAGAAAGCTTAGTCTGGAGATCATTCATGATATCAGGATTCTTCCCCAAACTATCACTCAGGCTCATACTGCATGGGAGAGCTTCACTTGCAGACTCGGGTGGAACAGCTACGGTGCAGACTGGATTATTTTCGTCCCGCCTGTGATATAACTTTAGCATGTTGATGTGACAAAGTTGCTTGCTCTTTCTACGATCTGGTGTGGCGATGACATAGTTGACATCACTGAGTTTCTTCTCCACGAAATAAGGGCCACTAAACTTGGCTTGAAGAGGTTGCCCATGAACTGGTAGGAGAATCAAAACCTGATCTCCTGGCTGAAAGTGGCGTAACCTGGACTTCTTATCATACCAAGTCTTCATCTTCTCCTGAGCAGCTCCTAAATTCTCTCTCGCCAGCTGTAAAGCAGTGGACAGCCGTTCTTTGAACTTCATCACATACTCCAGCAGGTTGACGTCATCTTCCTCCGACAGCCAGCATTCCTTGAGTAGCTTAAGGGGTCCTCTTACTTCATGGCCAAACAGTAGTTCAAAAGGCGAGAAGCCCAGTGATTCATTTGGAGATTCTCTTGCAGCAAATACAACAAATGGAAGACCTTTATCCCAGTCTTTCTGATGTTCCAAACAGTATTTCTTGAGCATCGATTTGAGTGTTTGATGATATCTCTCCAACGCTCCTTGGGTCTGGGGATGGTAAGCTGAAGACGTGATCTGGGAGATGCCCAACTCTTTCAGAGACTGCTTGAAAACATTTGACATGAAATTACTTCCTCGGTCTGACTGTACCTCCTTGGGCAGACCAAACTTTGTGAAGAACCCTAGCATTTCCTTAACCACGTTCTTTGCTGAGATGTTTCTAAGTGGAATGGCTTCAGGATAACGAGTAGCCATATCAATCATGGTCAACACATAAGAAAATCCTGAAGAAGTCTTAGGAAGAGGGCCCACAATATCCACCAACACACGGGTGAAAGGCGCCTCAAAAGGAGGAATGGGAACTAGAGGTGCAACCTTTTCGGTCTGATTACACTTCCCCACAACTTGACAGGTGTGACAAGACTTACAATACCAGGAAACATCCCTGAAGATACCTGGCCAGTAGAAGTGTTTCAAAATGCGTGCCACAGTCTTCCTCACTCCAAGGTGTCCTGCCAAACTGGAATCATGAGCCACTCTAATGATATCCTGCCTACAAACACGAGGGATGACAACTTGATGTACAACCTCCCATTCACAGTCGGCTGATGCTGTTGGGGGTCTCCACTTCCTCATAAGTACTCCTGACTTTACATAATAACAAGTAGAAGCACCGGCTGACTCTTCTTCACTGTAAGCAGAGTTAGCTAGATCTTTCAACTCAGGGTCAGCAACCTGCAACTCAACCAACTCTTGACGAGACAAATTATCAACACTACGGGGTACTGCCTCATCTGGTGAATGGTCCAAATTAGCAAGAAAAGTGTCAGCTAGGATAACATCATCATCATCATCATCCACTAAATCACCAGTAACTTTAGACTTAGCCCTAGTGACAGCACATGCAGGGAACACATCAGGGACATCACAATCCTGGGCCGCAGCCACTGGCTCACTAGACAACTGAGGAGCTGGACACACTTGAATTCCACCAATATCATTTCCAAGTAAGAAAGTTACACCTGACATTGGGAGTGTCTCAACCAACCCAACCATAACAGAACCATTAACAAAACCAGACTCTAAATTCACTCTGCACAGAGGGACAGAGAAGTAATTATTCCCTACACCTTGTAAGATTACAGTTTCATCAGAGGAATTAACATTAGAGCCTAGAACACTGGTCAGCATAAGGGATTGGCAAGCACCTGTATCACGATATATTTGAACTGATTTCCTGTCATTACTGTCCAGAGGACTGACAAAACCATCAGACAGGAAATTAGCACATGAACTCTTGAGAGTGTCACCCACGTTACTGCTCAAAAGAGGAGCTCCATCATGAGAATTTAAGTTACCCCTCAAAGCAGGTTCAGTTAACTCAGTTAAAGAATTCTGGGAACTCTCAAGAGTGGACACTAGACCAATTGACTGAATATTTAAAGACTCCTTTTTGTTCACATCACGCTGTCTCCTGAAACATCTCTCCGTAGTATGACCAAACTTACTACAATAAGTACATTTACTTTTCTGAAATCTAGAGGTGAAGCTGGTATTTACTTCCTGAGAAACATCATCCTTATTCTCTTTCCTGTTACCTGTACTCTGAGTAGAGGCAACGTACTTACTCTCAGCTTTCCCTTTTTCTCTAGAATATCTCTTGTGAGTGAGAACATACTCATCAGCTAAAACTGCAGCATCAGACAAATTATCTATCCTTTTCTCATCAAGATATAGGCTTACATCTTTATAAATACACCT
>NC_137063.1:21602436-21684936 GCF_032717465.1 Coenobita brevimanus | reverse complement strand
ATCCACGTGTTGACAATCTGGGCCCAACTCAGTCTCGATGGCTCTGCACTAATATTTGATTTGTCACGCCAGTATACTTCTCTCACGAGCTAGTCCTTGATATCACCACCTATCTAAAGCTTGTTATCTGACACCGCTATACAAAGTATAATGCAGCTTTATCTACCGAATAGTAACTCCTTTATATGATGCCCTGAATGAAAGAATATAGACAAATTATGTGGCCACAATTTCGCATTTCATTCTCCCTCCCCTACCTACCCTCCCTCCCCTCTCTCACTCAACCCAAGCACCATCGGTCATCCCCCCACCCACCTGCCTTTCTTTCTCTGGCCTCTCCCTCTCAGCTCCTCTTACCCCAGTGTGACTTACTGGAGCCAGCCTGAGGCACGGGGGACAGGAGTATAGGTGATTATTTATGGCCACGACTGTACATGGAGTGAAAGGTATATAAATATATTGAAGATAAAGAGGAATTTCTATAAGAAGTATTGTTAAGAGCAAGCTAGAGAAGAAACAAGAAGAGATGTTGGGAAATGGAGATAAAAGAGTGATGGTGGGGGAGTGATGGTTCGATGAGTCGTCTGATTGGGTAAAATAGTGGCATAAAGAAGCAGAGGAAGGACCGCGAGGCGAACAGACGCTGAATTTAGAAGTAAATGTAAAATAAAAGATGTAGAGGGGGGAAAGAGGTGGGTTTCACTTGACCTTAATGCAATGCACCCAATACCCTTGCCGGCACTATTAGACTACCAGTCTTCTGTTAAAAGGATGCGGATTAAATCATATGAAGAGAAAGGAGGGCTGGAGATAATGTGGGGCGAGAGACAAAGGGATGGAAAGAAGAGAGACTAATGAGAAGATGAACAAATTTCGGTTAATAATACAAACGAAAAAAAAAAAAAAAAAGGAGGATGTAAAGAACAGGGGAAGGAAGAGTGGGGGGAAGAGATGAGCGTTATCGGTTCCTTGAAACTTGATCTGGGGGTGGGCAAATATGGAAGGTCTTCCTCGTTAAACTCCCTCGGGCTTTGAGGAGGAGTGATAGAGAAGGATATGGTAGGAGGTCTGAGGCAGGCTGTGCTGGGAGTGGGGGGTACAAGTATGCGGAAGGATATAAGAAGAAAATAAATGTCAATCGTCTGAAAGCAGAGAATGACATCTGTTATAACATTCATTCCTAGAGACCCATCCCAGAATGAAATTAATCAAACATGACTGGCAAAAAAATGATAAAAGTCGTTTTCTTTGTTATAGCTTACTAAACCTTGATTAAAAGACATCGTTCTTAAACTGAAGTATATTTTCTGAATGTGCCCGGATATATTAGGCCTGTTGTCAGCAATGTGAATAGATTAAGGGGTAACGATGCCGAGAGAGGAGCTGGGATGGAGTCAGGTGTAGCATGAATTACTAAACTAAACCTTGAGCCTGTGGATTAAAATATTTAATGATGCTTCTTGCAGTATCGTGCCAACCTCAATAATTTTGCAAGCGATTCAGGCGACGATCTTCGGGCAGCCTATTCTTTCCTGGTCACATACTCTTTCACTTTCCTCCTGCTCTCTCACCGCTTTCCTTGCTCTGTCATAACCCTTTTTTTTGTTTTACCTCTTCTCCTTCACTTGCTCTCCCTTCTCTTTCGTTTTCTCTTTCTTCCTCTTTTTCCATTTTCCCACCACTTATTTCTGCGTTCATTATGCTCCCTATTAATTATCCACTCTCCTCTCTCCTCAACCCTAATCTTTGATAAGCCATTTTTTTCCTCTCCGGTAATCTTCCTGCTTGCATGGTAGCCTCTCATCTCGTCTTCAAGTTTTTCTACTCTCTCTACAACCTGTCACTTTGAACTTTATTTCTCTTTTCAGGTTTCACAAAATTTTCCATTCCTATATTCTGTGCCTTCGCCCTGACTACCACTCTCTCTTTTCTATCTGGCATTTTCCTCCTCTTACCTCCCCCTTCATCATCCCGAATTCCTCCCTGAACCCTTTGCCTCTGCTGCCTCCGTCTTGAGTTTTCTACCCTGTCTGTCTTCATACATCAATCATAGCACCCACTAACCATGTCTTTGTCAGGTTTTATCCATACCTTTCTCTCTGCATGCCCTTGTGTTATAATTTCTTTGATCTGCTTACTTCATCAACTCATAAATTCCTTTCACTCCTACCTCCCACACTTTCAGCCTACCTGTCTGCCTCCCTACCTCCATAATACCACACCGTATCCATCTCATCTTCACACTGTCCAGCTAAATGCAGACATTTTTTCTTTTTGCCTCCTTCTTTGTTTCATGTCCATCAACTGTTTCTGCCTCTAGCATCTTTATTTTGCTTGTTTATCTACTTCCATAAGTACTACTCTTGAACTCTCCTTCTTCATCCCTACCTCACTTTGTATTTGTTATATGACACAGTTTCCCTTCTCCTTTATTAGGCTTTCTTCGCGTACTTCTACAGGCCTGACTCCATAATTTCACTACCGTTCTTAACCACAAATTGCTGTCGTTCACCTACCTTAATTTGATGGACATTTTCGTCGATTTGCAACTTATTATCTGTAAATCAGTGAAGCAGTATGACAACACTATGGCTCTACATCTTCCCCAAAATACTTTTAATGACTGTCACAATATTTTATTGTAAATTTCTTGTTTCAGTTCAGTATTCATGGAGAAAAGCTGAAGTTTAAGCCAAGTTTTGGACAAATTACAGTTTATGCTTGCTACACTTAATATACGTCATTTTCGCATCCACCTCACTTCTTGCCCCAAAATCTTCCTCATGCCTCTCCCATGATTTTTTTTTTTTTTCTAATCTTTATTCATCCTTCTATTCTGCCTGTACGCCTACCGGACAAAGTTATCTTCCATTTATCTATCTATCTGTCTATATCTATATCTATATCCATCTATCTATATCTATCTCTCTACACACACACACACAAACACACACACACACACACACACACACACACACACACACACACACACACACACACATATATATATATATATATATATATATATATATGTATATATATATATATATATATATGTAAAGCTCTTCTTGATGGTCTTTTACCGATTCTCATAATCCCTGCAGTTTCTCTGCCTCTTCAGTCTACTCCATGTTTCACAGTGTCTTCCTGTCTCCTTGTCGACTTGCCTGAAAAGAAAAAAAAATGCAAACAAAAGACGGACGTATGCTACCAGCCTTACCAGACTGGTTGTTTATTCACAGGATTTTGTGATCAATTATAATGCCTACACAGACTACTGGATGGAGTACTTTTAGTTTGGTAATGTCATGACAGAAATCAATGCCATATGCGTACTTTAACCCCTGCAGGGTTGATTCTTTGGAAGGTTGTTAATTCCATTGAGTGATTGTTTTTTAACCAATTAAACTGTACTTTACATGAGGCTTGCATCTTAACCCGTGCAGACTTTCATTGTGCCTCATATGAGGTCTGCAGCTCGGCAAGGGTTAAAAAATAGCAATGCATGCATTGCTCAAAGTTGCAGAAACATGAGTCCCATTGGTTTTCCTCTCAGTTTTTCGTTGAACTTAATCCTTATCTAGGTTAACTAAACACACTGTTCTAGCACTTACCTTTAGTGCCTCATATACAGCACGTCGCTTTCTGCATCATGAAACCACTTCGTCTCAGAATTTTCTCATTCTCTGTTTTCACGAACCTCTCTGCTTAGTTCACAAAGTTCTTCCCTCCGCCATAAAGATGTTGCCACTGACTCGAGGCTTAACATTTCCTCACTCAAAAACCTCGTCCCCTTCTGCCTCATGAAGCTCTTCCCTACATGCTTCATAAATTTCCAATCTACTTGCCTTGGAAAGCCCTGCCTCATCCGTTTTACTGCTCTTCCCTGCCTAACTCATAATGCTGCCTGTGCCTGCCTCATACAGGTCATCTTACTTGCTTATAAAGTTTCCATCTACTTGTCTCAAAAAAATCCTGTTTGATGCAAAACGTATTACTGTCTGTCCCCATCAAGCCATTCCAGGATGTTGTCTGAAAGGATCATTTCACTAGGATGTGGTTTGTGGTGTAGTATTTTTTTTTTTTTTTTTTTTTTATGCGAGGAAGAAGGAACCATAGGCCATGAGCCCGCAGTAACAGTTCCCTCCAAGAGAAAAACAAAATACAATATAGAGCCAAATTCAAGATCCGATCAAAGTATGATGTGCTTTGGTGTAGTGTAGCTGAGTGCAGTGTGGTATAGTGTAGTGCACAATAGTGTAGCGTGGCTAATTATGGTGTAATGTAGCATACTGTACTGTGGTGCGATATAATGTGGCCGTAACAATATGTGGTGTGTACTGGTGTGGTGTGCTGTTGAGTGGTGTAAAAACAATTTGGTGTGATGTGATGTGTCATAATCATGATCATTATCTATGGGGTGGTGGGGCGTGATGTGGAGTGAACAGGTAGTGTGGTGTGGTGTGGTGATGATGTGTGAGGTGGGGTGGTATGAATACTGAGGGGTGACGTATTGTGGTTAAGATATAGTGGCGTGGTGCTGTGTGGCGATTAGCAAAAGTAGTATTCTCTTTTATGTTGTGATGTCGTGTGACGGATATGTGTGTGTGTGTGTGTGTGTGTGTGTGTGTGTGTGTGTGTGTGTGTGTGTGTGTGTGGTCTTTACAGTTTTATATAGGGCTGTTATGTACTGCAGTGCGGTACAAGTTTCCAATGATATTAGCCCTACTCTAATACCTAGTGATGTGATATAGTCCTAGTGATATATACTGTATAGCGGAGGGAAAATTCAAAAGAACAGTGAACTTGGTGCCAAGTTTTTGCGATTTGGCCTGCTAATAAATATGGTATAACATTCTCAGAAACCAGTGCAAGTGAGGTGATATACGAAAATCATATCATCTCGCAATAGCGCTAGATTGTCGCACAATACCACTTTTTCCACGTTTTATGATGTCAGAAATCCGTTTTTGAGGTACCGTATATTTTGTTTCAAGGTCACTTTCAAGGTCAAGTTTCATTTTCAAGGTCATATAAGCCGTATACGACAATTATTTGGTAGCTTTAAGTGGAAAGTAACTTATTTCGTAACTACATTTTCTATCTATCCATCTATTGCCAGACTCCTTAATCCCTTATATGGGGTGACCACAAGCAAATCGCCTCCACGCCACCCTGTCCCCCGCTGTTTCACTGCCCTGCTCCCAATTCACATCCTCACCTCTCATATACCTCTCCACTCCATTCCTCATCCATGTCCAGACTGAGCAACCATGGAGACACGACACATCCCTGTTTCAACCCAACCTTCAAATAGAAAAACTCACTCAGTGAACTATCCACACGCACTGCAGCCTTTGCACCCTCATACATACTCTTCACAGTATTCAACAACTTCCCATCTACTCCATATATTCTTAATACTTTCCACAATCCTTGCTTATCGTCCCTGTCATACGCCTTCTCAAAACCATGAAGGCGGCGTACAACTTCTTTCCCTTATCCAGAAACTTTTCCACTGAAGATCTATCTATCTATACACCTAGGCTGCTTCCCCCAAGGAAAGGGAGTAGTCGAGACAGGACGACACACTCCCCATTCACTCATCCATTCAAACACATTCATTCGCATCTTAGCCCCAAAGGGGAGAAGGGACAGATCCTCACCACACCACACCGCACGAGGGTCAACTGCATAGTGCAATCAGTGACATCCGCAGTAGGGCCCGACAGCAGAGCTGGCTTACCCTGCCACATCATAATAGACCCATCCCCTTACCCGCACCTGACCTGATTAGCTGATCAGATCAAATGCGGGAGAATATCCCCCCAGGGCTGCATCATCATTAATTCATTCACAATTTCTATCCATTTATTTCTGTCACGTACAGCCACTCTCCCCTGCTCAACAGACATCCCTCTCGCATCCAGCGCTCTCTTCACACTGTCCATCCATCCTATTCGTGGTCTTCCTCTCAGCCTTACACCTCTCACATCAGATCTAGTTATCTTTTTCACCAATCGCTCATTATCCATTCTCTTCATATGCCCAAACCATCGCAACACCCCCTGCTCAACTCAATCAGCCATCTCCCGAACAACTCCAGTTCTCCTTCGCACTTCATCATTTCTCACTCGATCCATACGCGTCACTCCACACATACTCCTCAGACACCTCATCTCCATTACATTCAAACTTTTCCTCTCTACTACACCCATATTCCATGTTTCAGCCCCATATAAAGCAGTTGGTACTACAACACCCTCATACAGCCTTCTCTTTACATCCATTCTAAGCGAACGACATCTAAACACTTTTTTCATTTCTCCCAGCACCTTTCCTGCTTCATTCATTCTAAACTTCACTTCTGCATCTATTCTTCCATCCACAGCAACATGTGACCCTAAATACTTGAAACGCTCTACCTCCTCAATCAACTCATCATTCAAAACTATATTCATCTCCCTACGATCTACCGACATCGTACACTTCATCACTTTACTCTTATTCCCATTTACTTTCAATTTCCTCCTTTCACACATCCTTCCAAACTCCTTTACCAACTATCTCAATCTCTCCTCTGAATCAGCCACCAGTGCAGTATCATCTGCAAACAGCAGCTGCTTCAGATTCCACTCTCTACCATCAACATTCACCAGACTCAGACCTCCACCTAAAACTCTTGCATTCACCTCCCTTACAACACCGTCCATATAAATATTAAACAACCAAGGCAACATCACACATCCCTGCTGCAGCCCTACTCTCACGGGAAACCAATCACTCACAGTATTTCCCACTCTTACACACGCTCTACTATTTACATAAAAACTTTTCACCCCTTTTAGTAACCTACCATCAAGTCCATACAATCTTAAAACAGTCCACAAAGCCTCCCTATCAATTCTGTCGTATGCTTTCTCTTAATCCTTGAATGCCCAAAACACATCCTTGCCTTTCGCTAAATACTTTTCGCACACTTGTCTCACAGCAAACACCTGATCCACGCATCCCATCCCTCACCTAAGGCCGCGCTGTTCATCACCAATCACTCCCTCTGTACCCTCTCGAACTCTCTTAATTAACATTCTACCATACACCTTACCTACAACACTCAACAGCCTTATACACCTAAAGCTAGTACATTCATACTTATCACCCTGGCCTTTATACAACGGGACCACACAAGCACTTGCCCAGTCAATTGGCACCATACCATTCACAAAGCACACATTCAACAATCTTACTAACCAGTCAACAATAGTCGCTCCACCACCCTTCAGGCATTCCACAGCACAGCCATCCGTACCTGCAGCTTCCCTTTTTTCATCTCCTTTACTGCCTCTGCACTTCCTCCATTGTGATCAAAGAATCATTCAACTCTCCCAACACATCTATTCCTTGCACCCTTCCATCCGCCACAATCTCAGCCACCCTTTCCTCCTCTACATTTAACATTCTTTCAAAATACTCTGCCCATCTCTTCCTTACTGCATACATCTCAATTAATATCCTTCCGTCCTCTGTTTTTACTTGCTCTTCCTTCCCAAACTCTCCCTTTCACACCCTTTACACCTCCTTCCAGAACATTTTCTTATTCTGTTGAAAATTCTCAGTCAGCTGCCTACCGTACCTCTCATCTCCTGCCACTTTAGCATCACGCACAGCCCTTCTCGCCCTATTCCTCTTTTTCTTTTACCTCTCATATGACACCTCATCCTTCCTCTGCAGCCACACTTCATATGCACATCTCTTCTCAGCCACAGCCATACTCACTTCTTCGCACCACCATTCATTTCCTTTTCTTACACCACCACCCACACGTCTCACACGACACACCTCTTCTGCATGCCCCACCCCAGCACTCTTATACATCTTCCATTCCTCCACACTACAATTTTTCTGATCTTTCACTACGTTCCACTCATCTTTCAAAATCTCCTGATACTCTATAATTTTTTCTCTTTTATCCAACTCACTCACTTTCAAAACCTCCCTGCCACACCTAATCCTCCTAACTCTCACCCATCTCTTACCTACTCTTAATTTTCCCTCCACCACATAGTGGTCAGACATACTTTCACCCTCCCCTCTCAGAACTCTCACATCCAACAAAGTTCCTATTACATTCCTGGACACAACCACATAGTCCATCAACGTTCTATCAACAACCCTTCCACCCTCCTGTCTCACCCATGTATACTTATAAATATCTTTCTTTTCAAACAGAGTATTTCCAATCACCATCTCTCGCTCAACGCACATTCCCATCATTCTTTCCCCATTTTCATTTCTTCCAGGCACACCATGTACACCAACTGCACCTTCAATTACTACATTTCCCACTCTGGCATTCATGTCTCCCATCATTACCATATTCACATTCGCTTCAAAACTCTGCAGACACTCATCATCATTCCAGAAAGACTCCCTCTCTTCTTCATTCCTTTCACTACCAGGCTCATATACACTCACAAACACCCACACCTCACATTCAAAATTCGCTTTCACCCACATCAGTCTCGATGACACCTCCTTCCATTCAGTCACACACTGCTGTACTTCCGGACTCACTAACATGGCCACATCTTCTCATGCCCTTCCTCTATCAACACCTGACAATCTTCCATTCACACTTCCAAACATAAACTCACCCTTCCCTTTCATCTTCTTTTCACTCAAAGCTAACACATCCAACTTTCTTCTCACAAACATTCCTCCAATTTCCTCCCTTTTAGCCTCAATTGTAATACATCCACGCACATTCATAGACTCAGTCTTCAGGGTACGGGGATAACTCAATCCCCCATCCGTTTCTCTGCCCTGTCTCTTTTTAGGAACTAACAAACAGAGGAGAGGGGTCCCTAATCCCCCATGATCTACACAACCTCCTCGCTTCCTAAAGCCTTCTTTATCTTCTCCAACTAATTCCACTGTTGTTTCCCTATCTCTGTCAATATGTATCCTATGGTATAATTTTTCTATTACACTAAGAAGACAAATGCCCCTATGATTACCACACACTTCTTTTTCCCCTTTCCCTTTATACAAGAGGATAATTATATTTGACTTCCAATCCTCCAGGACGCTACCTTCCTCCCAGGCCAATCTGCACATTTTCCACATCCATTCTACTACTATCCCCCATGCTTCAGCATTTCACCACACACTCCATCAATTCCTGGGGCTTTCCCTATTTTGACTTTCTTCATTGTTTCCACAATTTTCATCCTACTGATTTCTTCCTGTATTCTCACCTCCCTCCTTCTCCCAGCGATTCCTCAGCCACTTATACTCGCATTACTTTCATTCTCTATGTTCAAGAATTCATTTAAGTGTTTTCTCCATCTGCTCATTTTTTCTCCCTTCTCCACTAGTAACCTACCATTTTTATCTTTCACTCCCCTACTAATTTCATTGCCACCCTATCTGACTCTCTTTACCTCTTTCCAGAACATTTTCTTACATTCCCTCCACTTGATACTCAAATTCCTTCCAAATTCCTCATCCACTTTCTTCTTACTCTCTCTTACTAATTTTTTCACCTCTCTCTTCCTTTCTACGTATAACTCTATCTTCCGTCTGTCAAGTTCTTCCACGTCCCTATTTCTCATCCATTCATTATATGCTTTTTTTTCTTTTGTGCCACAGCCTGTCTCACCTCTTCATTCCACCATGCTGTTCCTTGCACTCCCTTTCGTCTTCTCTTCACCCCACACACCACCTCACATGCTGCACATATTTCTTCTGTGAATATCTTGCACACACCTTCCACGTCCCCCATCTGCTCCAGTTCATATTCACCCAATCGTTCCTCCACTTCTCTCTTATATTCTGCCTTTTTCTTATCCTCTTGTAACCTTTCCACTCTCCTTGCATCTACTCCATCCTCCCGTCCTTCCCTTCTTCTATTTCTCTATTTTACTTGGACCTTGATTCACATCCCCAACCTCTATATGCTCTTGCATTCATTACACAACTTTGCATCCTTTCATCCACACACACATAATCAATCATTGCCTTCCTCTCATTTAGTTCACCATCCATCCTTCTCATCACTCACCATGTATACCTGTGGATTATTCTGATTTCAATTTCACATTTTTTTGTCATTTCAGGTCTGCTGGACATCATCAGTGGCAGAAGTATTCAATGTTCATTCCTGTGAAGGGAATTAACTTTGTTTATCTTGTACGGATTCCGGTAATTGTAGGTGACTGTCCCCTTTATGCACAGCAGACATGTCAGCGAGAGTACCCAGATGAAGTTGGTGAATTAAAACTAGTTTGCCTCATGGGTTCCCTCTATATATGGCATCCCAAGTACACGGAGGTAATCTGCTGGCTGGATCTGGCTGAGACTGGATATTCTTCCATGCAAGTGGTGTTGTAAACATGTCAAGCACATTCGGTACTCATATCAGCTTACTTTTGCTTGGAATCATGCACTAGAGATTCAGGCCTATAATGAATACTACCATGACTCTATGGAGATGTGGAAGAAGAAACTCAAACCATCTCCTACTGGACATCAGTTGGAGACTATCTCCTGAACAACTGCCGCTGCCACTTTGTACAAGGTCAGCGTCTTGGTGATTGGCTACTAGTCCTGCATGCTTGTGATGAACAGCGCCCATAGATCTTTGCTTTTGGACAAAAACAACGCATGCTGGATGCCAATATTATTGAAAGACATGACACGTCTACCAGAAATCCTTCCAATTAGGCTATCCATGAAACCTTTATGAAAGGAAAATTTGTTGTGCAATTAGTAATAAGAGGTTCTCCCTCATGGCACTTGATCAGAACCAGGAACATAGCATAAAATTCCCTAAGAAAGATCAATCAATCAATCATTTCCTGGGGCACCCCACGGGATGTATACAGCCTTAATGAACTCTCTCCAGCAATATTTGTCTCTTGCCATCTCCTTCAGGTCCCACCAACACTCCTCTCCTGCTTCTCTTTCCATTGTCCTCAATCAGGTTTCCCTCGGCCTATCTCTACCTCTTCTTCCTCTAGCAGTCCACTCTGGCACATCCTGTATTACACTGCCTTCTTTTCTATATATGTGCCCCAGCCACTTCCAGCGAGACAGTCTCACATATTCATCAACTGGTTCCACTCTCGTAATATCCCTTTCTCTTTCATTTGTAACTCTGTCTTGCCACTTTACCCCAAGAATCCCTCTCAGTATCTAATTCTCAAATCCTAATAATTTCTGATCTGTTGCAGTTGTGCTGTACCATGACTCATGCCCATAAATTAAAATTGGTCTAACCATGGACTTGTAAATTTTTACTTTAGTATGTACCGAAAGCATATTATTATTCCAAACAGATTTCAACATTTCAACAGCTCGCCAAGCCAGTCTAATCACCTCCTCAATTTCATTGTTAATGATCCATTAGATGATACAATCGTTCCCTTAGATGATACAATCGTATATATATATATATATATATATATATATATATATATATATATATATATATATATATATATATATATATATATATATATATATATATATATATTATAGTTGAAACAAGATCAGAGGTCAGGCTTGGAGTAAATGTAATTGTAATTTAAATGCAATGGAAATAATTAAACATTTATGGTTAATTGTAATTGTAACTAAAATTGTTTTTATGTACCAGTAATTGTAACTGTAACCGAGCTTTAAATTCATAAAATAATAGTTATTGTAACTGAATGTTTAAAAGCATTATAATAAAATATTTCTTCATACAAATATTACTTTGATACAGTGAAAACTGAGAGAGAGAGAGAGAGAGAGAGAGAGAGAGAGAGAGAGAGAGAGAGAGAGAGAGAATTATATTGTGCTATATAGTAAACATGTTTCATGAGACGTGACAAGTCCAGTAATGGCATATCTGGGATCTGCAGACTATTCGAGACTAATGTGTCCACTGATCATCGTGACTACGTCTACGTTTGTGGTGGGACAGGTTTGTAAATGTAAACAGTTATAAACATGTGATTTTCACGAATAATGAGTTCATGACACATCCAGTACTTGCAATTCTGAGATCAGTACGTGTTGACTGTCGAATGGGGACTGAGCCTGTGAGTCAGTGGACCATCAGGACTCGCTGGAACAGGACTGCACCAGGGACAGAGCAGCAGGGCCAGTGCACTCAGTACTCACATTCTCACAGAGTCGCAGACTCTGTTAGTAAAAGGTTAATCTCCAGTTCGTATTTTAATTTCAGTTTTGTATTCCAGATCAGTGTTTTTTCTTTTTCCATAAAAACTTATATTTTTCACAAACATTTTTAAGGTGCTTATAATTTCAATCGCAAATTATAGGGGGTATTTACTTTTAACTTATAATCTCTGGATCATTTTAAAATTCATATGATTCGTTTTTTATCTGCTCAGAAAGTTGTGGCCGTATCATTTTAATTTCAAATGAGATAAAGAAAATACCGTATATACATATATATATATATATATATATATATATATATATATATATATATATATATATATATATATATATATTTATTTATTTATTTATACAAGGTAAATAAAAAAAATAGTAATTTAAAAATGGGGAACAGGGATCGCTAAAAAAAGAAAACAAACAGGGATGGATCGCTGGACAACATGAGAAACCAGCAAGGATTCATGTAAAGTTGACAGTAAACCCACAAATCCCTTTTGACTCTAGTATTAACAGTTTGAAAAGAGTAAAAAAAAAAAAAAAAGGATATGTGGGTTTATATTGTGAATGTTACTTGAATCCTTGCTGGTTTTCCATGCTCTCCAGCAATCTTTCCTTGTTTGTCTACTTTCTTTAGCGACCCCTATTCCCCATTTTTAAATAACTAATATTTTTTTTTACCAAGTTTGCTTACTTTTTTTTAAATAAACCATTTATGAATAAAACAATCAAAATTCTTGTGTTTCAACTACCATTAATGCCTTTATTTTATGACACTAAATACTTGGCATTTTCCGATAATTTTCATTGCTGTGGTGTTGTGGCTTTGCACACACTGATTGTTGGTTGTTATTTTAAATTCTGGTCTTCATTTTGTATACTATAGTTGTGAGGTCTCTTACAGTGGACACTGATTGGTTCAGAATCTCTATATTTTGCAAATTCATTAGATACATACCATTTTTAAGAAGTTGCACTAAGTAAAAACTGAAATGCTATATAGTCATGATTACAAGACAGAAACAAAATCTGCTCTTGTGTGCTTTGCATGACGATTTGGATAATAGTGAGTATTTTGTGTGTGTGTGTGTGTGTGTGTGAAATTGATAATGCAAGATTACTACATTAGTTACAGTAATAACTGATGTAGGGAGCACTTCTTGTGCCTCCCCCATGCCCTCTTCATCCTCTTCCTCTGCCTTTTCCTTGTCCCCGTCCTCCATCTCTTCCTCTCCTCCCTCCTATGCATCTCCTTGCTGTTGACTCGTAAGGTTACTGTCATGGTGAATTCTAATAACGCTGAAAAACTTATCCAAGTTTGGCATTGGTTTGCTTTAAGAACTGGTTACGATATCGCATTGTGATCACTTCCAGTTACAGTGCAAAGCACAAACCTGACATCAACACACAAGCCTGCTAGAACTGCAGGGATGAACTAAAATAAGCTAAGTAGAGCCTTGAGTTGAAAATGAATGTAATAGTGTAAAATCACACCGGTGCGTGTTAATTATGCAAATACCCTTTCCCATAATGGTGCTTCATTGCCCGCGTATGTAATCTAATAGCTACAATTTTTCACTTAGTAATAACTTAGTACAATCCCTGCCTGACCTAAACTATTGAAAAGGAATCCTCTGGATGTCGTTTCAAGAATAAGTTTGCTTTCGAAGATGGTTTTTAGGTGACTGTTCTAGTAGGGTTTTCAGTAAATTCCTGGGTGATCCCTAGTTCATGATAATATATATATATATATATATATATATATATATATATATATATATATATATATATATATATATATATATATATATATATATTAGGGTTATAACTTTGATTTTTTTTTTCAAATAAAAGGAAGCCTGTATCATATACTGAACTTTTGTTTTAAAACAAAGAAAAAAGCTCTTATTCCTCCCACTTTTTAAAAAAGGTCACCCCAAATAAAAAAATGGATTACCATATATTTCACATTACTGCCTGCAAGTTTTATCACTTTCTTAATCTTTATATAAATTTTTTATAACTGTATAGACTTAGAAGATTTTAGAACTGTTTAGAACTTTCTAGAACAGTTTGTAACATTCTAGTATGGTTTAACATTGGAACATTCTAGAATAATGTAAATATTACAAAATGGGATGCATCTTTTAGCATCTAACAGTTATTTTCCCAGTCTGCAGGTGAACAGTCACCAGAATAACTGCTTAGTGTGGTACTGTTATATATTAAATATTTTTGTTTTTCAGATAAGTATGATATTGCACAAAGGAAGTGATACTATCGTACAGAAGAACAGGGATGTCTGGACCAATAATTTAGTGAGGTTCCAGCAGTCACATAGAAGAAGAAGAATTGTGTCTTTAGAGGAATCTTCATTAGAAGAAAAATGCAGAATGCCAAACGAAATGCAACTTGTTGGACGTTACCAGTTTCTTGGAGCAAAAATCAAATTAAGAAAAGAATGAATAGTCGAAATTTCCAAAGAAGTTACAGAATTATGGGAGAGAAAATTGAACTTTCCACATGTGTTACATCAAGCAATATAAGCAAAGCCTGACAAGGTGCGAAAATCTCATGATGAAAGTGTCAAGAGGGGAAAATATGATGCCCTAAATAAACTTTTTGATATCACAAAAGTAAATGGTCAATGCTTAGCCACTGGAGATAAACAACTCTACCACCTACAAGTGCAAAGCAAAGAAGTGGGGTACTCAACAGGTCAAGTTGCAATTAAGGAAACCATTCACCCTTCAAAAAGACAAAAACTGCCTGATAAACCTGTGGGGTATATGTGCAGGAATAGGTGAGAATGAGAGGGCAAAAGAAGGAGTGTGTATTGCTGTGAGTTAAAGATGGAAGAAAAACTTAAGAGAGTATGGATCAGTTGGCTCAAGGATTGCTTGGGTAAGAGTGAATGTTGGATTACAAATGTGGGTGATTAAGTGTGTGTATGCGCCAACGCAAGATCATGTAAGCAGAGTGAGAGAAGAGTTCTGGACAAATGTGGAAGCGTGTTTGGAAAAGTTTGAAAGGTATGAGAGAGTGTTCTTGATTGGAGATATGAATGGAAAAGTAGGGAACGTGAAGGTGGATGGAATAGTTGATGAGTGGGGTCTGCCTGCAGAGACGGATGAGAATGGCAGTGCTTTAGTGGACTTCTGTGCCATGAGGGGGTTGATGGTAGCTAATACCCTCTTCAGGCACAAAATGATCCACAGGTATACATGGCGAGTGACGAGAAGGATGGATAGTGAACTGAATCAACGGAAGGCAATGACTGATTATGTGTGTGTGGATGAAAGGATGAGAAGGTGTGTGTTGGATGCAAGAGTATATAGAGGTTGGGATAGTGGACTTTCAGACCACCATTTGGTGGTGGTCAGAATCAGTGTCCAAACAAATTGGAGAAATAGAAGAAGGGAAGGACAGGAGGAAGTAGCTCTTACAAGGAGAGTAGAAAAGTTACAAGAGGATGGAAAAAAGGCAGAATATAAGAGGGAAGTGGAGGAGCAATTGGGTAATTATGGATTGAAGCAGCTGGGGGACGTGAAAGGTGTGTGTAAGATAATCATGGAAGAAATCTGTGCAGTATATGAGGTGGTGTGTGGGCTGAATAGAAGACGAAAGGGCATGCAGTGAAAAGCATGATGGAATGAAGAGGTGAGACAGGCTGTAGCACAAAAGAAGAAGGCATATAGTGAGTGGTTGAGAAACAGGGGCGTGGAAGAAGTTGAGAGACGGAAGAGAGAGTTATATGTAGAGAGGAAGAGAGAGGTGAAAAGATTAGTGAGAGAGAGAGTATGAAGAGAGTGGATGTGGAATTTGGAAGGAATTTGAGTGTAAAGTGGAGGGAATGAAAGAAAATGTTCTGGAAAGAGGTAGAGTTAGACAGGGTACCAAAGAAGTTAATAGGGGAATCAAAGATATAAATGGTAGGTTACTAGTGGAGAAGAGAGAAAAAGTGAGCAGATGGAGAGAACACCTCAATGAATAATGAAAGTAATGCAAGTATAAGTGGCTGGGGAATGGCTGGGAGAAGGAGGGACTTGAGAAGAGTGGAAGAAATTAGTAGAATGGAAGTTGTGGAAGCAATAAGGAAAGTTAAAATGGGGAAAGCCCCAGGAATTGGAGTGTGTGGTGAAATGCAGAAGCATGGGTGAGAGATAGTAGTAGAATGGATGGGGAAGATGTGCAGATTGGCTTGGGAGGAAGGTAGAGTCACGGAGGATTGGAATTCAGGCATAATTGTTCCCCTGTACAAAGGAAAAGGAGAAAAAGAAGTGTGTGGTAATCATAGGGGCAATTGCCTTCTTAGTGTAATAGGAAAACTATATGGCAGGATACTTACTGACAGAGTTTGGGAAATAACAGAGGAATTAGTTGGAGAAGAATGGGGAGGTACGAAGGGAAGAGGTTGTTTAGATCAGATATTCATTCGTAGCTCTTCAGTGGAAAAGTTTCTAGAGAAGGGAAAGAAGTTGTATGCAGCCTTCATGGATTTGGAGAAAGCATATGACAAGGTGGATAGACAAGGATTGTGGAAAGTATTAAGAATATATGGAGTAGATGGGAAGTTGCTGAATGCCGTGAAGAGTATGTATGAGGGCGCCAAGCTGCAGTGCATGTGGATGGTGAACTGAGTGAATTTTTCTATTTGAAGGTTTGATTGCAACAAGGATGTGTCATTTCTCCATGTTTGTTAAATCTGTATATGGATGGGATTATAAAAGAGATACAGGGTAGGGCAGTGGATGTTGGAGTGGCCCTAGTGGGAGAGGGCAGTGTTTGGAAACTCCCTGTACTGTTTTTGTGCAGATGATACTGTGTTGTTAAGTGAAGACGAAGGGGAGCTGCAAGGCTTGGTGGATGAGTTTGGGAGAGTGTGTAAGAAACAGAATCTAAAGGTGAATGTAGGGAGGAGTAAAGTTATGGTTTTCGAAAGAAGTGAAGTTAGTGAATGTACAGTGAGACTGGATGTGGAGGAAATGGAGCTTGTGAGTGCATTTAAGTACTTAGGTAGTATGATGAGTAAGGATGGAAGTTTAGAGGGTGAAGTGCTTGAAAGGGTGCAGCAGGGAAGAAAGGTTGCTGGCTCCTTGAAAGCGGTGATAAGAAACAGGGAAGTGAGCATGGAAGTGAAAAAGCTACTACATGACAGTATTGTTATACCAACTCAAACGTATGGAAGTGAAGCTTGGACGTTGTTGGAGGGACAGGCGTCAAGAGTGACAGCACTGGAAACGAGTTATTTGAGAGAAGCATGTGGTGTCACATGGAGAAACAGGCTGACAGATGAGGAAGTGAAGGAGGCGGTGTGGTGTGGATGTGGATGTGATGGGAAGCGTTAGGAGAAACACACTGAGGTGGTTTGGCCATGTGGAGAGGATGGAGAGTGAGAGACTGATGAGGAGAGTGTATGTGAGTGAGGGGGAGGGAGGGAGAGGGAGGGGGAGGCCGAGGATGAGATGGAAGGATAGAGTGGAGAGGCATACGAGAGAAGGGGTGTGGTGAACTGGGAGCAGGGCTGTGAAATGCGGGAGAACAGAGCGACATGGAGGCGATTTGTTTTTGGCCACACCTTACGGGATTGGGGTGTCTGGCAATAGACGGACCATCAACATCTTACGATCTTTCTGATGACAGCAAATATAAGGATGACGACAGCGAATATAAGGAAGAAGATGAGACTAATCACCCACCAACCAGAAAACACAACAGAAGTAAATTTGCAACTATCTTGGTGCCATCTACAGGAGTATCGATAGATAAAGTTGCTATAATATGCAAACAATTGTCACGTGATGGTATTGACATTCCAGCTCCAAGTCAACCAGCTTTTTAAAAGTCAATATACAAAGAGGCTGCTACACTGAAGGAGGAAATGATTGAACAGTTAAAGTTGGAAACATGGTCTTTACATTTCGATGGAAAGTGGATTGATGAAACTGAGTACCAGGTAGTACTACTTAAAAATGAAAGAACCGAAATAAAACTGGATGCATTGCTTTTGGAAAATGGTAAGGCTGAAACTATTGCTGAAGGAATTGCAAAAGTTACTAATGAATACAACTTATGGCATGCAATAAAAATGATCATTGCTGATACAACTAGCGTTAACACTGAGAAAAAGAGTGGAGTTGTCAGATTACAACAAATGTTCTCGGATAAGAGATTCAACAAACCACAATTTATCGGTTGTCAACATCACTTTCTGGACAGGATTATGCTTTTGGTGATGGACGAAGAACTTGGCGATAACACCAATGCTCTAAACATCACATATTCATTTGTGTCTCAACTAATAAAGAATTATGAAAAACTTAATCACAGTTTGTTAATGGAACAGACGAGATCCTCAGTAAGTCAGGATGGAGAGATGACATGAAGTTTTTGTGCCATTTAACACGAGTGTTTAGATTCTTTGATGAAAAAGGTCATTTGGTCATTTTCCTTTGATTAACTTTCACAAAATTCCAAATATCAGTAATGCGAGGTGGAATTCAAGAGCAATTCTCACTATCCTTGCATTCATTCTTATACCTACAACAAGGAAGACTTTGGAGAAGATATGCAGCTTCATTTCGTACGAATGGGCAGAGTACTGGTTTAGTAATCAGATGTACAATGAAAATGACTTCAAGAACTTGTCAGAAATATTGAAACATTACAAAAAAGCACTAAACCCATTGCAGAATCACTGGAAGCAGGAGCCATCCTTACTCAAGATACCAAGAAGTAATCAGCGTGCAGAACGTGCAAAGTGATGCAGGAACTTTATGCTCCCTGAAGAGACAAAGCCAAACTGCAGCTTAGATTTATTCTAGGTAATAAACAGTGATTTTAAGTATTAAGCATTTGTATAAGCTCTTTTGTTTTTTGTTTTATTATTTTACATGTAAATATAGACTTGCAAAAATCGAATTATTTATTTCGGGGTGACCTTTTTTTTTTTTTTTTTTTTTTAATGAGAGGAATAAGGGCTTTTCTCTTTGTTTTTAAGCAAAAGTTCATCGACTTGAGGTACAGGAACATAAGGTTGTAAAAAAGTTATAACTAATATATATATACAATGCTGGGCAGGTGCGCAAACACTTGTGCAAAGTGCAATTGCGCACGCTTGCTCTCCAGTGATATCGTTTGCGCATTGCGCACCACACGAGACCATGCAACCATGCGCAATTTTGCGCTTGCACACATGAAAAGGCAGGTGCGCAAGCGCACCTACCTTGCACACCTGCCCTATGGATTGCGCACTGCGCAATCCAAGGGACATGTGGTCTTCCAGGGGACACGTGGTCTTGGGAGCTTCCCGCATGGCTGGACAATGGATGGGGGAGGCTGGGGCGGGTCGCGAGGGTGGGTTGTTTGGTGGGGGGAGGCGGGAGGGAAAGGGGTAGTAGCATTTCTTAATATGCTTCAACAGAGATAATGTATTTTTAATATTTTTTAAGTTATTATGATTAGTATATAATAATAAACATACATTATTAAGATTAGCATACGCAATTCCTTTCAAAAACCATTAAAACATATTATTTAAAACAAATATCCACAGCCTAATAATTTATTAGGCTGTGGATATTTGATTCAAATACTATTTTCATGATTTTTTATTTTTTGTAACGAATTACAGATGCAATTGTATATTTATATTGTATTATTAAATAAATTGTCTTGACAATACAAGAGAGAGAGAGAGAGAGAGAGAGAGAGAGAGAGAGAGAGATAAAGGGCATTATTCTGAGAGAGAGAGAGAGAGAGAGAGAGAGAGAGAGAGAGAGAGAGAGAGAGAGAAGGGCATTATTCTGAGAGAGAGGGAGAGAGAGAGAGAGAGAGAGAGAGAGAGAGAGAGAGAGAGAGAGAATAAATACGGGAATGGCAAAGGAGCGTCCCTTTGAGATAGAAAATAAGGCATAAACTTCGTCCCTCTTCTCTCTCTTATACTCCATTCCTTCCCTCCTCTCTCTCTTGTTTTCCATTCCCTCCCTCCTCTGCTGGAGAGAGAGAGAGAGAGAGAGAGAGAGAGAGAGTTGATGATACAGTAATCACGTGATCTTTGCCAATGCCTTGGTAAATATAGGCTGTTTTTCCCGGACAATCACCTACTGTACCTCAGTCACCGCGGGTGTTGGGCAGGTTGCTAATTTAGTAATTTATTTAATTATACCAATATATATTTTACAGTAATTCCCACAAATATATGCAAATGATTTGCGTTAACGCTTTGTGACATTGCACAAGCTAAATATTAGATTGCGCAAATTACAAATAATAGAAAATAATAATAATAAATAACAGTAAGTAGGTATGCTCTTTTGTTTAAATATCTCAATATTTTTCAGCAATTCCCAAAAATATATGCAAATGGTTTGCGCTTGTGCTTTGCAACATTGCACAAGCTAAATATTTGTCAGAATGCGCATTTGCGCTTGCACAAGGTAGTGAACTGTGGATTGCGCTTTGCGCTTGCGCAAGGTCTTTCTCCATTTGTGCTGCCCAATACTGTATATATATATATATATATATATATATATATATATATATATATATATATATATATATATATATATAATTTATATATATATATATATATATATATATATATATAATTTATATATATATATATATATATATATATATATATATATATATATATATATGTATATATATTGTTACGGAACAGAGAGAGATAATGAACACTTCAAGAGAGAATACTAAATCACTACTGTCCCGCAACGATCCAGGTTCAAAACAAAAGAGTTAGGTAAAATTACAAGTCAAAGTTTAATGCTCAAACTAACAACTAAACATTCAGGACTCATAAGGATAATGTAATGGCAAAAAACAGGTTAAATATATGGTTAACTGCAACAGCCTCTATTAACACGAAATTAGCAAGAGTAAATTTATCTAAGTAAGCCCTGATAAAATGAGAAATCCGGATAATGTTCAGTTAATGCAAGATATATTATTACAGATACAAATATTATTAATACTGGCTGACACCTAAAACACATGAATCTCAAAAACATCACTAGGCCCACGAATCAACACCCCATGCTACACAGTACAAGAAAAAATGTAATAACACTTATACTCAAATTACACAGCAGCTAGATGGTTGGAGACTTCCTGAGCACTCACAAAAATAATAACAACTGTACAGGGGAGGACAGAGATGTGAACAAAATGAGGAGTAGATCTAAGTGGCCATTAATGCAGAGACTGAGCTCATTATATAGGGGCCGGCAGAGCTTGATACAACTTGTAAGAAGGACGCGCAAATGAAGCCACAGGGGACAAAGAGTTGACACTCCTGCTCTGAACAACAGAAAGAACGACTTACTCTACTATAAGGGAGGAGGGGGGGAGTGAGGTAGAACACGCACTATGGAAGCCACGAGGCGAATCGTGATCAAACATGCAGCATACTGTACGTTAGAATTATACAAAGGATGATGAAATCATGGGCTATGTAACACCTCCCCACAAAGAAAAATTAATTTACAAAGGAAATTTCTTATTACTCTAAAACAATCTGTCTAAAGTCCAGATAAGCAATCTGCATTAACATTTTCTTTCCCCTTGTTATGTTGTATGTCTAATGAATACTCCTGAAGAAGTAGACTCCATCTTGTCAATCTCTGATTTTTATCTTTAAACTTACTAAGGAATTTCAGTGGGTTATGATCTATATAAATGACTATGGGGTCAAAACCAGAACACAAATAAAATGAAAAATGCTGTAAACCCAAAATCAAGGCCAAAAGCTCTTTCTCAATAGTGGAGTAGTTCTTTTGAGGTGGAGTGAACCTCTTACTGTAATAAGATACAGAGTGTTCAATACCCTGATCATCCTCTTGCAGCAAAACGGCCCCAGCTCCCGTATCACTTGCGTCAACAGCCATCTTAAAAGGCTTAGCAAAATTTGGAGTAGCGAGAACTGGCTGACTTAATGGGATAGCTTTAAGTTTACTGAAAGAGGATTCACAGTTATCGGTCCAGACAAATTTAACTCCCTTTTTCAGTAGGTCTGTAAGTGGTGATACAAGAATTGAAAAGTTAAGAACAAATCTCCTGTAATAACCTACCGTTCTCAAAAATCTTTGTAGCTCTTTCCTACTTTTAGGTCTGGGAAGATCACTTATAACCTGAACCTTAGCTGCTGGTGGTGCAACATGTCCATCACCATTTACGTACCCAAAGTACTGAACTTTAGCTTGACCAAACTCACACTTTGATAAATTAGCTACAAGATTAGCCTGAACCAAATGCTCAAGAAATTTACTAACATGGCATAGGTGATCTTTCCAGTTGTCACTGAAGATTAATACATCATCAATATAAACAACACACCCTGCCAAACCCTCTGTTACAACATTCATGAGCTTCTGGAATGCGGCTGGTGCATTCTTCATACCATATGGCATTACAGAACATGCAAAAGTCTTTCCTAGTGTTACAAAACATGAGATCTCCCTAGCACGTTCAGTCATAGGTACTTGCCAGTATCCCTTTAACAAATCAAACTTACTTATGTACCTAGCCTTTCCGATCTTCTCTATGCAATCTTCGACGCGAGGGAGACGGTAAG
The DNA here is from genome assembly GCF_032717465.1 of Coenobita brevimanus. Lineage (NCBI taxonomy): Eukaryota > Metazoa > Arthropoda > Malacostraca > Decapoda > Coenobitidae > Coenobita > Coenobita brevimanus. The sequence goes on along the minus strand of NC_137063.1, from coordinate 21,662,153 downwards.
TGTCTGTTTTGGTTATCTGATTAACACGTCTGTAGTCGATGCAAAGCCGCTGTGACCCACCTGGCTTAGGGACTAGAGTGACAGGAGAACTCCACTCGCTCTGACAGGGCTCAATCATCTTGTGGTCCAACAGGTAGCCAAGCTCCTTCTGGATGAGAGGAACTTTTACTGGGTTCACACGGTAAGGAGGCAGTTTAATTGGCTTTGCGTTTCCGACATCGAGATCATCCATCAACACAGTGGTTTTTCCTGGAGTAGCAAGGAACACTTGCGGGTACTCCTGCAGTAATGCCGAAAACTAATGCCTTTCCTCGGGAGCTAGATGAGAAAGCTTAGTCTGGAGATCATTCATGATATCAGGATTCTTCCCCAAACTTTCACTCAGGCTCATGCTGCATGGGAGAACTTCACTTGCAGACTCAGGTGGAACAGCTACAGTGCAGACTGGGTTATTTTCGTCCCGCCTGTGATATAACTTTAGCATGTTGATGTGACAAAATTGCTTGTTCTTTCTACGATCTGGTGTGGCGATGACATAGTTGACATCACTGAGTTTCTTCTCCACGAAATAAGGACCACTAAACTTGGCTTGAAGAGGTTGCCCATGCACCGGTAGCAGAATCAAAACCTGATCTCCTGGCTGAAAGTGGCGTAACCTGGACTTCTTATCATACTAAGTCTTCATCTTTTCCTGAGCAGCTCCTAAATTTTCTCTCGCCAGCTGTAAAGCAGTAGACAGCCGTTCTTTGAACTTCATCACATACTCCAGCAGGTTGACGTCACCTTCCTCCGACAGCCAGCATTCCTTGAGTAGCTTAAGGGGTCCTCTTACTTCATGGCCAAACAGTAGTTCAAAGGGGGAGAAGCCCAGTGATTCATTTGGAGATTCTCTTACGGCAAATACAACGAATGGAAGACCTTTATCCCAGTCTTTCTGATGTTCCAAACAGTATTTCCTGAGCATCGATTTGAGTGTTTGATGATATCTCTCCAACGCTCCTTGGATCTGGGGATGGTAAGCTGAAGACGTGATCTGGGTGATGCCCAACTCTTTCAGAGACTGCTTGAAAACATTGGACATGAAATTACTTCCCCGGTCTGACTGTACCTCCCTGGGCAGACCAAACTTTGTGAAGAACCCTAGCATTTCCTTAACCACGTTCTTTGCTGAGATATTTCTAAGTGGAATGGCTTCAGGATAACGAGTAGCCATATCAATCAGGGTCAACACATAAGAAAATCCTGAAGAAGTCTTAGGAAGAAGGCCCACAATATCCACCAACACACGGGTGAATGGCGCCTCAAAAGGAGGAATGGGAACTAGAGGTGCAAGCTTTTCGGTCTGATTACACTTCCCCACAACTTGACAGGTGTGACAAGACTTACAATACCAGGAAACATCTCTGAAGATACCTGGCCAGTAGAAGTGTTTCAAAATGCGTGCCACAGTCTTCCTCACTCCAAGGTGTCCTGCCAAACTGGAATCATGGGCAACTCTAATGATATCCTGCCTACAAACACGAGGGATGACAACTTGATGTACAACCTCCCATTCACAGTCGGCTGATGCTGTTGGGGGTCTCCACTTCCTCATAAGTACTCCTGACTTTATATAATAACAAGTAGAAGAACCAGCTGACTCTTCCTCACTGCAAGCAGAGTTAGCTAGACCTTTCAACTCAGGGTCAGCAACCTGCAACTCAACCAACTCTTGACGAGACAAATTATCAACACTACGGGGTACTGCCTCATCTGGTGAGTGGTCCAAATTAGCAAGAAAAGTGTCAGCTAGGATAACATCATCATCATCATTATCCTCTAAGTCACCAGTAACCTTAGACTTAGCCCTAGTGACAACACATGCAGAGAACACATCAGGGACATCACAATCCTGGGTCGCAGCCACCGGCTCACCAGACAACTGAGGAGCTGGACACACTTGACTTCCACCAATATCATTTCCAAGTAAGAAAGTTACAACTGACATTGGGAGTGTCTCAACCAACCCAACCCTAACGGAACCATTAACAAAACCAGACTCTAAATTCACTCTGCACAGAGGGACAGAGAAGTAATTATTCCCTACACCTTGTAAGATTACAGTTTCATCAGAGGAATTAACTTTAGAGCCTAGAACACTGGTCAGCATAAGGGATTGGCAAGCACCTATATCACGATATATTTTAACTGATTTCCTGTTATTACTGTCTAGAGGACTGACAAAACCATCAGACAGGAAATTAGCACATGAACTCTTGAGAGTGTCACCCACGTTACTGCTCAAAAGAGGAGCTTCATCATGAGAATTTAATTTACCCCTCAAAGCAGGTTCAGTTAACTCAGTTAAAGAATTCTGGGAACTCTCAAGGGTGGACACTAGACCAATTGACTGAATATTTAAAGACTCCTTTTTGTTCACATCACGCTGTCTCCTGAAACATTTCTCCGTTGTATGACCAAGCTTACTACAATAAGTACATTTACTTTTCTGAAATCTAAAGGTGGAGCTGGTATTTACTTCCTGAGAAATCATCTTTATTCTCTTTCCTGTTACCTGCACTCTGAGTAGAGGCAACGTACTTCCTCTCAGCTTCCCTTTTTTCTCTAGAATATCTCTTGTGAGTGAGAACATATCCATCAGCTAAAACTGCAGCATCAGACAAATTATCTATTCTTTTCTCATCAAGATATAGGCTTACATCATTATTAATACACCTTCTGAAGTCCTCCAGCAAAATCATCTGCTTAAATTTATCAAAATCAGAATTCACATTCTTAGAATTTAACCACTGCTCTAACAGATCTTCTTTGATTTTTCCATACTCAACATGGGATTGCTTATCTTGCTTTTAAGTTGTCCTAAATTTTACTCTATAGGCTTCAGGAACAAGCTCATAGGCCTTAAGAATCAAACTCTTAACTACATCATAATTATCAGATTGATCCTGAGGCAAAGATGCATAAGTTACTTGAGCTTTACCGGTGAGAACAGTCTGGAGGAGTACTGGCCAATACTTTTTGGGCCAATTAAAACCTGTAGCTACCCTCTCAGTCAAGTGAAAATACTTTGTTAAATCAGATACATTAAAAGGAGGGACGAGTGTAACATTTTTAGCCACATCAAAATCATCAGAGCTAGATGATCCAGTTCCACCGTGTTTCATGCGATACTCATGGTCTGCCTGAATCCTAGCAAATTCGATTTCTGCCTGTGCCTCCTGAATACGAGCCTGAGATTAAGCCTCCTTAGCACGAGCCTCCTGCAGGGCTAGCTGTAACTTAGCTATTTCAATCTGCGTTTGCTCATCTGGAGGAGTTATATTAAAGAAGCTTTTATTAATCATGTCAACAATTTGATCTTTAGACTGATGAGAGCGAACAGCAATTCCCAATTGTTGAGCAACAAGCTTAAGTTCATTCTTTGTTCTGTTTTCTACATCACACACTGTTTGCACATTTGACAAAAAATCTTTGGCTTCATCAAGAGTAGTAATAGTAGACATCATGAATAAATCACAGTCACAAAATATCAAGCAATATCCTTATGATAATATCCTGAATATCCTGATAAGAGGTCGCCAAATTTATGTTACAGAACAGAGAGAGATAATGAACACTTCAAGTGAGAATACTAAATCACTACTGTCCCGCAACGTTCTAGGTTCAAAACAAAAGAGTTAGGTAAAATTCATCTGCCATTTCTTTGATCCTCAGCTTCTCGACTTTCACCCTGACTGCTCCTCTCTCTCTCTCTCTCTTGGTCCACCTCACTCCTCTCAGATTGATCTTGCATACCACAATCATATGACCTGACAGACCTCCACAACGTCCTCTCACGGCCCTTGTATCAGCAAGCGTTTTATATATATATATATATATATATATATATATATATATATATATATATATATATATATATATATATATTGTCAAAGTTTAATGCTCAAACTAACAACTAAACATTCAGGACTCATAAGGATAATGTAATGGCAAAAAACAGGTTAAATATATGGTTAACTGCAATAGCCTCTATTAACACGAAATTAGCAAGAGTAAATTTATCTAAGTCAGCCCTGATAAAATGATAAACCAGGATAATGCTCAGTTAATGCAAGATATATTATTACAGATACAAAATATTATTTATACTGGCTGACACCTAAAACACATGAATCACAAAAACCTCACTAGGCCCACGAACCAACACCCCATGCTACACAGTACAAGAAAAAATGTAATAACATTTATACTCAAAGTACACAGCAGCTAGATGGTTGGAGACTTCCTGAGCACTCAGAAAAATAATAACAACTGTACAGGGGAGGACAGAGATGTGAACAAAATGAGGAGTAGATCTAAGTGGCAATTAATGCAGAGACTGAGCTCATTATATAAGGGCCGGCAGAGCTTGATACAACTTGTAAGAAGGACGCGCAAATGAAGCCACAGGGGACAAAGAGTTGACACTCCTGCTCTGAACAACAGAAAGAATGACTTACTCTACTACAAGGGAGGAGGCGGGGAGTGAGGTAGAACACGCACTATGGAAGCCACGAGGCGAATCGTGATCAAACATGCAGCATACTGTACGTAAGAATTATACAAAGGATGTTGAAATCATAGGCTATGTAACAATATATATATATATTGTTATGGAACAGAGAAAGATAATGTAGACTTTAAATGAGAATACTAAAAATCACTACTGTCCCGTAAAGTTCCAGGTTCAAAACAAAAGAGTTAGGTAAAATTACAAGTTAAAGTTTAATGCTCAAACTAACAACAAAACATTCAGGACTCATAAGGATAATGTAATGGCAAAAAACAGGTTAAATATATGATTAACTGCAATAGCCTCTATTAACATGAAATTAGCAAGAGTAAATTTACCTAAGTCAGCCCTGATAAAATGAAAATACACTGGGTAATGCTCAGTTAATGCAAGATAAATTATTACAGATACAAAATAGTATTAAAACTGGCTGACAAAATGAATCCCACACAAATCACAAAAAAAACTCACTAGACCTACAAATCAACACCTTATGCTATACAGTACAAGGAAAAAATGCAATAACAGTTATACTCAAATTACACAGCTGCTAGATGGTTGGAGACTTCCGGAGCACTCACAACAATAACTTTACAGGGGAGGACAGAGATGTGAACAAAATGAGGAGTAGATCTAAGTGGCAATGATGCAGAGACTGAGCTCATTATATAGGGGCCAGCAGAGCTTGATACAACTTGTAAGAAGGACGTGCAAATGAAGCCATGGGGACAAAGAGTTGACAATCCCGCTCTGAACAACAGAAAGGACGACTTACTCTACTATAACGGTAGAAGGGGGGGACTGAGGCAGAACACGCTCGTGATCAAACAGGCAGCACACTGTACGTTATAATTACACAAAGGATGATGAAATCACAGGCTATGTAACACCTCCCCACAAAGAAAAATAAATTTACAAAGGAAATTTCTTATTACTCTAAAACAATCTGTCTAAAGTCTAGATAAGCAATCTGCAATGACATTTTCTTTCCCCTTGACATGTTGTATGTCTAATGAATACTCCTGAAGAAGTAGACTCCATCTTGTCAATCTCTGATTTTTATCTTTAAACTTACTAAGGAATTTCAGTGGGTTATGATCAGTATAAATGACTATGGGGTCAAAACCAGAACACAAATAAAATGAAAAATGCTGTAAACCCAAAATCAAGGACAAAAGCTCTTTCTCAATAGTTGAGTAGTTCTTTTGAGGTGGAGTGAACTTCTTACTGTAATAAGATACAGGGTGTTCAATACCCTGATCATCCTCTTGCAGCAAAACAGCCCCAGCTCCTGTATCACTTGCAGCAACAGCCATCTTAAAAAGCTTAGCAAAATTTGGAGTAGCAAGCACTGGCTGACTTAATAGAATAGCTTTAAGTTTGTTGAAAGAGGATTCACAGTTATCGGTCCAGACAAATTTAACTCCCTTTTTCAGTAGGTCTGTAAGTGGTGATACAAGAATAGAAAAGTTAAGAACAAATCTCCTGTAATAACCTACCATTCACAAAAATCTTCGTAGCTCTTTCCTACTTTTAGGTCTGGGAAGATCACTTATAACCTGAACCTTACCTGCTGGTGGTGCAACATGTCCATCACCAATTACGTACCCAAGGTACTGAACTTTAGCTTGACCAAACTCACACTTTGATAAATTAGCTACAAGATTAGCCTGAACTAAACGCTCAAGAAATTTACTGACATGGCATAGGTGATCTTTCCAGTTGTCACTGAAGATTAATACGTCATCAATATAAACAACACACCCTGCCAAACCCTTTGTTACAACATTCATGAGCTTCTGAAAAGTGGCTGGTGCATTCTTCATACCATATGGCATTACGGAACATGCAAAAGTCCTTCCTAGTGTTACAAAACATGAGATCTCCCTAGCACGTTCAGTCATAGGTACTTGCCAGTATCCCTTTAACAAATCAAACTTACTTATGTGCCTAGCCTTTCCGATCTTGTCTATGCAATCTTCCACACGAGGGAGAGGGTAAGTGTCTGTTTGGTTATCTGATTAACACGTCTGTAGTCGATGCAAAGCCGCTGTGACCCACCTGGCTTAGGGACTAGAGTGACAGGAGAACTCCACTCGCTCTGACAGGGCTCAATCATCTTGTGGTCCAACAGGTAGCCAAGCTCCTTCTGGATGAGAGGAACTTTCACTGGGTTCACACAGTAAGGAGGCAGTTTAATTGGCTTTGCATCTCCAACATCGACATCATGCATCAACACAGTGGTTCTTCCTGGAGTAGCACGGAACACTTGTGGGTACTCCTGCAGTAATGCCGAAAACTCCTGCCTTTCCTTGGGAGGTAGATGAGAAAGCTTAGTCTGGAGATCATTCATGATATCAGGATTCTTCCCCAAACTATCACTCAGGCTCATACTGCATGGGAGAGCTTCACTTGCAGACTCGGGTGGAACAGCTACAGTGCAGACTGGATTATTTTCGTCCCGCCTGTGATATAACTTTAGCATGTTGATGTGACATAGTTGCTTGTCCTTTCTACGATCTGGTGTGGCGATGACATAGTTGACATCACTGAGTTTCTTCTCCACGAAATAAGGACCACTAAACTTGGCTTGAAGAGGTTGCCCATGCACTGGTAGCAGAATCAAAACCTGATCTCCTGGCTGAAAGTGGCGTAACCTGGACTTCTTATCATACCAAGTCTTCATCTTCTCCTGAGCAGCTCCTAAATTCTCTTTCGCCAGCTGTAAAGCAGTGGACAGCCGCTCTCTGAATTTCATTACATACTCCAGCAGGTTGAGGTCATCTTCCTCCGACAGCCAGCACTCCTTGAGTAGCTTAAGGGGTCCTCTTACTTCATGGCCAAACAGTAGTTCAAAAGGTGAGAAGCCCAGTGATTCATTTGGAGATTCTCTTGCGGCAAACACAACGAATGGAAGACCTTTATCCCAGTCTTTCTGATGTTCCAAACAGTATTTCTTGAGCATCGATTTGAGTGTTTGATGATATCTCTCCAACGCTCCTTGGGTCTGGGGATGGTAAGCTGAAGACGTGATCTGGGTGATGCCCAACTCTTTCAGAGACTGCTTGAAAACATTCGACATGAAATTACTTCCCTGGTCTGACTGTACCTCCTTGGGCAGACCAAACTTTGTGAAGAACCCTAGCATTTCCTTAACCACGTTCTTTGCTGAGATATTTCTAAGTGGAATGGCTTCAGGATAACGAGTAGCCATATCAATCAGGGTCAACACATAAGAAAATCCTGAAGAAGTCTTAGGAAGAAGGCCCACAATATCCACCAACACACGGGTGAATGGCGCCTCAAAAGGAGGAATGGGAACTAGAGGTGCAACCTTTTCGGTCTGATTACACTTCCCCACAACTTGACAGGTGTGACAAGACTTACAATACCAGGAAACATCCCTGAAGATACCTGGCCAGTAGAAGTGTTTCAAAATGCGTGCCACAGTCTTCCTTACTCCAAGGTGTCCTGCCAAACTGGAATCATGAGCCACTCTAATGATATCCTGCCTACAAACACGAGGGATGACAACTTGATGTACAACCTCCCATTCACAGTCGGCTGATGCTGTTGGGGGTCTCCACTTCCTCATAAGTACTCCTGACTTTACATAATAACAAGTAGAAGCACCGGCTGACTCTTCCTCACTGCAAGCAGAGTTAGCTAGACCTTTCAACTCAGGGTCAGCAACCTGCAACTCAACCAACTCTTGACGAGACAAATTATCAACACTACGGGGTACTGCCTCATCTGGTGAGTGGTCCAAATTAGCAAGAAAAGTGTCAGCTAGGATAACATCATCATCATCATTATCCTCTAAGTCACCAGTAACTTTAGACTTAGCCCTAGTGACAGCACATGCAGGGAACACATCAGGGACATCAGAATCATGGGTCGCAGCCACTGGCTCACCAGACAACTGAGGAGCTGGACACACTTGAATTCCACCAATATCATTTCCAAGTAAGAAAGTTACACCTGACATTGGGAGTGTCCCAACCAACCCAACCCTAACGGAACCATTACCAAAACCAGACTCTAAATTCACTCTGCACAGAGGGACAGAGAAGTAATTATTCCCTACACCTTGTAAGATTACAGTTTCATCAGAGGAATTAACATTAGAGCCTAGAACACTGGTCAGCATAAGGGATTGGCAAGCACCTATATCACGATATATTTTAACTGATTTCCTGTCATTACTGTCCAGAGGACTGACAAAACCATCAGACAGGAAAAATAGCACATGAACTCTTGAGAGTGTCACCCACGTTACTGCTCAAAAGAGGAGCTCCATCATGAGAATTTAATTTACCCCTCAAAGCAGGTTCAGTTAACTCAGTTAAAGAATTCTGGGAACTCTCAAGGGTGGACACTAGACCAATCGACTGAATATTTAAAGACTCCTTTTTGTTCACATCACGCTGTCTCCTGAAACATTTCTCCGTAGTATGACCAAGCTTACTACAATAAGTACATTTACTTTTCTGAAATCTAGAGGTGAAGCTGGTATTTACTTCCTGAGAAACATCATCTTTATTCTCTTTCCTGTTACCTGTACTCTGAGTAGAGGCAACGTACTTACTCTCAGCTTTCCCTTTTTCTTTAGAATATGTCTTGTGAGTGAGAACATATTCATCAGCTAAAACTGCAGCATCAGACAAATTATCTATTCTTTTCTCATCAAGATATAGGCTTACATCTTTACTAATACACCTCTTGAAGTCCTCCAGCAAAATCATCTGCTTAAATTTACCAAAATCAGAATCCACATTCTTAGAATTTAACCACTGCTCTAACAGATCTTCTTTGATTTTTCCATACTCAACATGGGATTGCTTATCTTGCTTATAAGTTGTCCTAAATTTTACTCTATAGGCTTCAGGAACAAGCTCATAGGCCTTAAGAATCAAGCTCTTAACTACATCATAATTATCAGATTGATCCTGAGGCAAAGATGCATAAGTTACTTGAGCTTTACCGGTGAGAACAGTTTGAAGGAGTACTGGCCACTACTTTTTGGGCCAATTAAAACCTGTAGCTACCCTCTGAAACAACTGAAAATACTTTGTTAAATCAGATTCATTAAAAGGAGGGACAAGTTTAACATTTTTAGCCACATCAAAATCATCAGAGCTAGATGATCCAGTTCCACCTTGTTTCATGCGATACTCATGGTCTGCCTGAATCCTAGCAATTTCAACTTGTGCCTCAGCCTCCTTAGAACGTGCCTGAAATTCAGCCTCCTTAGCATTTGCTTGAAATTCAGCCTCCTTAGCACGAGACTCCGCCTCCTTAGCCTGATTCTCCTGCAGGGCTAGCTGTAACTTAGCTAATTCAATTTGTTTGCTCATTTGGAGGAGTTACATTAAACAAGCTTTCATTAATCATGTCAACAATTTGATCTTTAGAATGATGAGAGCGAACAGCAATTCCCAATTGTTGAGCAACAAGCTTAAGTTCATTCTTTGTTCTGTTTTCTACATCACACACTGTTTGCACATTTGACAAAAAATCTTTGTCTTCATCAAGTGTAGTAATAGTAGACATCATGAATAAATCAGTCATAAAATATCAAGCAATATCCTTATGATAATATCCTGAATATCCTGGCGAGGTCGCCAAATTTATGTTACGGAACAGAGAAAGATAATGTACACTTTAAGTGAGAATACTAAAAATCACTACTGTCCCGTAAAGTTCCAGGTTCAAAACAAAAGAGTTAGGTAAAATTACAAGTTAAAGTTTAATGCTCAAACTAACAACAAAACATTCAGAACTCATAAGGATAATGTAATGGCAAAAAACAGGTTAAATATATGGTTAACTGCAATAGCCTCTATTAACATGAAATTAGCAAGAGCAAATTTACCTAAGTCAGCCCTGATAAAATGAAAATACACTGGGTAATGCTCAGTTAATGCAAGATAAATTATTACAGATACAAAATAGTATTAAAACTGGCTGACAAAATGAATCCCACACAAATCACAAAAAAAACTCACTAGGCCTACAAATCAACACCTTATGCTATACAGTACAAGGAAAAAATGCAATAACAGTTATACTCAAATTACACAGCTGCTAGATGGTTGGAGACTTCCGGAGCACTCACAACAATAACTGTACAGGGGAGGACAGAGATGTGAACAAAATGAGGAGTAGATCTAAGTGGCAATGATGCAGAGACTGAGCTCATTATATAGGGGCCAGCAGAGCTTGATACAACTTGTAAGAAGGACGTGCAAATGAAGCCATGGGGACAAAGAGTTGACAATCCCGCTCTGAACAACAGAAAGGACGACTTACTCTACTATAACGGTAGAAGGGGGGGACTGAGGCAGAACACGCTCGTGATCAAACAGGCAGCACACTGTACGTTATAATTACACAAAGGATGATGAAATCACAGGCTATGTAACAATATATATATATATATATATATATATATATATATATATATATATATATATATATATATATATATAAAATGCTTGCTGATACAAGGGCCGTGAGAGGAAGTTGTGGAGGTCTGTCAGGTCATATGATTGTGGTATGCAAGATCAATCTGAGAGGAGTGAGGTGGACCAAGAGAGAGAGAGAGACAGAGGAGCAGTCAGGGTGAAAGTCGAGAAGCTGAGGATCAAAGAAATGGCAGATGAATACAGGTCCAAAGTAAGGGGGGAGTTAGAATCAGTGGATTGGAATGAAATGGATCTGGACAGCCTGTAGAATGCATATAGGGATTGCTTAGTTGGTGCTATAGCGGTGTGTGGTGTGGCACGAGTAGCAACAAAGAAGAAAGGTACGGCATAGTGGGATAAGGAGGTTAAGAGAGCAGTGGAGGAAAAGTGGAAGAAGTGGCTAGAGTGGTTACAGGACAGGGGTTCAATTGAAATAAGAACTGAATAGCCTATGTTCAGAGCAACATGCACGTAAAGAGACTAGCGGAGAGGAAAAAGAGGGAGGTAAATGGTGATCTAGGAAGAAAAATGAATGCAAACTACTTTGAAAATATGAAGTTAATCTGGAAAAAGGTGAGAAATGTAGAAGTGAAAGAGGAAAGAAATGTGAAGTGCAGGTGATAGACACAACCCATGGGGATGAAGTATGGACCAGATGGAAAGGATATTTTGAAAGCCTGATGAATGGGAATAGAAAGAGCAGAGCCACTGTAAACTTGGTTGGTTTTGGGGGTATGCCGAGAAGGAATGCAGTGCCAGGAAATGTGACATTTGCACAGGTGAAGGACATTGTGAAGCGGCTGAAAATGAAAATGCAGCTGGGGTTGATGAGATGTATGCAGAGATGATTAAGTGTGGTGCAGAGTCCGGATTGATGTGCTCGTTGGAGATATGGAAGAAACTACGGAGGAGTGAAACTGTGCCAGCAGAGTGGAAGAGGGCTGTAAGTGTACCACTGGAAAAAAATAAAGGTGAGCGAAGTGAGTGCAAGAATTATCATGGCATAAGTTTATTAAGTGTGGTAGGGAATGTATATGGAAGAATTATTATAGAGAAAGTAAGAGAGATATCAGAAGTCCAAGTCAGTGATGAACAAGGTGGCTTTAGGAGTAGCAGAGGATGTGTGGATCAAATATTTGCATTGAGATAAATAGTGGAGAAGGCTTGTGAGAAGGACTATAAGGCTTTTATGGCATTCATGGATCTGGAAAAAGCAGATGACAAAGTAGACAGAGAAGGATTGTGGAAGGTTTAGCGCATGTAGGGTGTAGATGGTAAGCTGCCAGGTGCTGTCATGAGTTTTTATGGTGGTAGTGAAGCATGTGTTGAGGGTTAATGGGCATTTAAGTGAATGGTTCGCAATTGGTGTGGCCGTGCGTCAAGGTTGTGATGTCCCTATTTTGTTCAATATATATATATATATATATATATATATATATATATATATATATATATATATATATATATACAGAGAGAGAGAGAGAGAGAGAGAGAGAGAGAAGAACGGGTGATGAGAAAAGTAAAAACACGAGTGCGTTGGTAATGAATGGTGATGGATGGAATATCTTATATTTGTTGTTAGCTGATGATGCAGTACTACTTGCAAATACCGGACAAGAACTTGGTAGACTATAGTGCAGAGTTTTGCTGACGTCTGTGAGCATCGTGCCTTGAGAGCAATAATTGTAGAAAGGAGTAAAGTGATGGTACAGTAACTGAGAGAGAGGGTGACTCCCAGGGCGATGTTACAGTGAATGGAGAGCCTGGAACTGGTGAGAGAGTTCAAATACCTTGGTACATCGATAGAAAAAAAGAGGAAAATGTCCAATAGATGTTGAAAATAGAGTGACACAAGGAAGGAAAGTAGCTGGTGCAATGAAGGTCTTGATAAAAAACAGAGGCTTGAGTGTTGCAGCTGCACGAGGCTTGCATGAAGTAGTGTTAGTGCCAACTTTAACATATGGATGTGAGGCTATGGTGTGACATGAAAATGAAAAGTCAAGAGTGAGAGCAGTGATGGGACTGCTGAGGAATGTATATGGTGTATAAGGAGTGCATAGGATATGAAATAGTGTGATTCGTGAAAAATGTGGAGTGAGGAAATCTGCAGACACCAGAATCGATGAGAGTGTACTGAGACAGTATGCTCATGGAGAGAATGGATAACAACAGAGTGATGAGAAAGGTATATCTGAGCGAATTTGAAGGAGGGAGGAGGCGAGGTAGGCCAAGGAGAAGGAAGAGGGATATGGTGGATGTGTGTGTGAAGAAGAGGGGTTTGGATGTCGGTGAGGCTAAGAGATTGAGAAGAGATCAAGGGCTAGATGAATATTGTGAGGACAAGCACAGGATCAGGGACTTGGCACCCCTTTTTAACCTACTGCATGCCAACCATTTCTGGCCCTATGGGTAGCCTCCGTGCCGGCCATTTTTTTACTTTTTTTTTTTGGCTAAAATGATAGATTTTGATGTGAAAACAACGAATTTCACTATTTAAATACTCATCGAAGCTCGGAAATGGGTTTTATTGAGTCCTCCATAGTCGTATGCAGGTCCTATTCCCGCTCTCTCACGCTCACCACGTAGGTGAGAGAAAGCTATTTTCTATGTAATGTAGACTCAGGTATTTATGCTGGGAAGGGATAGCAATGTTCAGTACTTTTTTCTGATTACTTATTACTTCAACATCTATCACAATTTTCGTGTCTCTCTCACTGTGAATGCATTTTCTTACTTAAAGATTGGTAAAACCTGACTTCACTATGTACAGTCCTGGCACTTACAAGAAGGTATTTACAACTTGACTTCACTATGTACAGTACTGACACTTACAAGGAAATATTTACAACTTGATTTCATTATGTATAGTCCCTACACATACGTGAAAATATTTACAACATGCCTTCACTATGTGCAGCACTGGGTGCGGCACACAGGCAGAGTGAGGCAGAGCGAGTGTGAGGGGGGAGCGAGTGGGTGTATGGCCTTGACCACCTGAGGATTGGTAGAGGAACAGTTAACATACATGCCTGCCAATTTTTGCCCACAAATCTTGAAAAATGCAGTCACAGTGAATGTTTTAATTGTAAGTCGTTTTAAAACGGCACTGGCACTGACTGCGGATTTTTGTTAGACCGTTTTAAAATGGCACTGGCACATGGCGGGCTAACGTGACAGTGTCCGGACTGACTCTGTCAGATACGTGTATGTGATGCTACAGAACGTGATGAATGTTTTCGGCGTATGAGATGAAGCCAGGATTCCGGGGGCTTGAATGGTGAGTGAATGGATGTGTGGTCTATTGGATTGGGCAAATTTGGCCTGTCTGGACATTGCTACTCCTCATCCTGCCCTAAGGTGGGAAAGAGGTCCAGATGATTATATATATATATATATCTTCTGTCTTTCTTTACTTCATTCTTTCCTCATCCTTCTGCCTACGGGTGACTTTACACTCCCTCTTCTGTCTTTTTTTCCTTCATTCTTTCCTCTTCCTTCTGCCTATGGGTGACTCTACACTAAGTGACAAGCCAAATGGTTTCCTGTACACCAGGAGACCAATTGAGGCGGCTAGAACCAAAGGGGCATCGGCGCCAAAATGTACTTTTGAGTTATGACGCTTTAAAGTTGTGTTTATGGCAACGTCATAACCAGAAGGCAATATACAAACCTTTTATACATCAAAATGATCATCAGCACCTATGCTCTACATGTAAAGCCAAAAAAACAAAACAATAATAACCGTAACCACAAAATAGGCAGTAAACCAAACCCCCAATTTATAAGTGGACATAATAACATATTGTAGGGATTTAAAAACATAGCAGAAAAAACATCAACGAATGTATTAATGTACAAAACTTTATTAACTGAAGATTCCAGTTCACTTAATATTAATAAACGAATAATTATTACTGTAATTTCATGTTTTTTACAACTAAAACTGAAATCAATGCAGTTATTATTTTTCCTCTACCATAATAGATCGAAATAATAACACTAAAAAAAAAAAAGTAGTGTAGTGCTTAAGTAAATTGAGAAGGGGCAGTGGGGGGTTAAATGGTGGGGTCGTCATCTAGGAGATCAACATCCAACTCTGCCTCCTCGGTGCCATGCCCCCTCCCGCTGTCTCCCCTCACCACTCTCTTTTCCTCTTCCTTTCTACCTTTTTCCACTTCTCCACACACTTCTGACACTTACGAGAGGGTATAGGCACCACCTCCTCACTGTAACTATGTGATGAACTCATCTTGTCACCCCCCCTTCAACCCCAATAACAACAGCTCATCTTGTCACCAATAATCCACGATAAATGGGGTAAAAATCCAATACGTAATAATTATACACCTCAGTGAACACGGGAGGGAATCCTCACTGGCACACCGGGCGGGCCACACGCTTGCTGATTGGCTGCTCTGGGGGAGTGGCAGAGAGTGAGAATGCTGATTGGTTTGGGCTGTGTGGCTTAGATGCCTGCATGCTCTGATTTGTTCGCCCGGCAGCATGGACAAACCCACGTGACTGAGCCCCTCTACCACTGTCCAGAAGGCCGAATCTTGTATGGCAACCAGTACTGTCACTGAGAAGAGGGTTAAGCCTGTTGTCTCCCCTACCTAACTCAAAACCAGTATATTGGTGGGGATGCCCCTTTGGCTCTAGACGCCTCAATTACTATGCTGGGTGTAAACAATTTGACCAAATTATGGCACCTGGTGGTTTAGTGGGTAATTACAGCGCTCCAGTCGGATTGAGCTGGTGAAGGTTTATATCCAGTGGGTGGTTGCGGTTTGTTGACCACGTTATGCCATTCAGTGATGAGTGAGGCTGATCACTCTCATCTTAAATGTCAGGACCAACTTACCTAGCCCCGGGCTCCTACGCTCCTCCAGGGGCAATGTAGGATTGGATGATGGATGGATGGATTATATATATATTGTGTGTGTGTGTGTGTGTGTGTGTGTGTGTGTGTACTGTACATATTCAGTATATACCATGAAAAAAAGTAATAGAAATACATAATTAAACACTAACTAAGCTGTAACTGTAATTGTAATTGTAACTGTAACTAGTGTTTTTTTCTTCCTTGTAATGTACAGTAGTTGTGACTGTCATTCAGTAATAGGACAAATAATTATAACTGTAATCGTAATTGACCAAAATCAAAGTAATTTCTCCAAGCCTGCCTGAAATATGACATTCATTTTATTTGGTAGTGGCCATATTGGATTTTGGGCAAGGTCGACCACAAACTTGCTTGCGATGGTTTTTAGAATCCTTATGCCCATACCTAACAGCATGCTAAATTGCAAAAACTTGGCACCAAGTGAACAATTGTTCACAATTGTGGCATTTTCCCTCCCTGCAATATATACTGTAGGTATATGGAAATGGGAATGTGTAATTGATAATGCAGTAGAAAAGAATTAATTTTATAATACTCGTATTATGTTCTGGTCGTGGTGTGTTGTGATGCTGTGTGAGGTTGTGATTTAAGGGTGAGGTGGTCGTTGAAACAGGGAAGAGTAAGTTTCTCCCAGCTGTAGGCTATGTGCATTCACAACTAGAACCACGTTCACGCAGGCTTGAAAGGCATTTACAACACTTTCAATTTAAATATAATTATATAATTTGACATTATTGGGATCGGTGCTATGATGCGCATTCGGCTGTATAGACAGATTCTCATTTCATTCAGCACTCTGTTGTAATTATGAGATCATTGCCACTGAACCTGTGCAGCAAAAATGTCAACCCAAATCCATCTCTTTCGTTCGGCTGATGCCACATTGCAAAGGACTGGGATTATATGGTGAAGCCCAAGACTTCTCCACAAGGGCAAGTGCGCATCATCCCGACTGGGCTGGGAAGTCATTATGGCACCTTCTATTCTCTGTTGTTTGTATACATTATGTCTATGTGATTTTTTAAAATAAATGAGAGAGTAGTGTGGTGTGGTATGCTAATAAACAGCACAAGAAGCGGCGTGAAAGAGCCTCTTAAGCCAACGATATGTTGTAGTGACAATGCAGTTGTCGTAAAACTACAGTATGACGATATACTGACAACATTATGGTGTTCTGGTGATGGAATTGGCCAATTTGTGTGTTTTTTATGAGCGTTCTTCCATCGGTGGTTGCAAATATGTGATGATTAACACAAGATGGGAAAAACCAGACATTTAGGTTGACTTATACTGCTTTACAAGTCAGTATGTGTGACTGAAGGCACTACAAAGACACCAGTAATCCTGTACACTTCCAACCCTCACATTGCGACACCTTGCTTTCGCCTCACATTGCCAGGCCACATATACTACTTCACAGTACATTGCAACAACTCACACTGTCACATCTCATAATTACCTCACAGTCACACCTCCCATTGCCGAAGCACATGCTACTATAACACGCACTGCCACACCCCAACGTGCATCTCCTGCTTCCTGCTGCAAAGAGATTTGGCAATATGTGTATGTTGCTCACCAGCACAATGTTTGCCCACACAACTAACGCAAATAACTGCTCTCATCAAATGCGATACAAATAGCTGAAGAAGTGCAGAAATTCTGAGCATGAACACTGTGCTGCTTTTCTATGCCGTAATGGGGACTATTGCTAGAAACTGAGCCAACAGATAATGGTGTTATCCTATTGAAATATTGTAATTATATTCTTACTCAAAAGCCACAGGAAAATAAGTACCTCACAGTCACACCTCCTGGTTGTAAAAAAAAAAAAAAAATAACTTTGCATTGTTGTTGTGTCATAAAAATATTTTTCTCCCTCATTTAATAATGTTGTTCTGGGCCAATAACTATTGTGATTTTTGCAGCATGTGGTTAGCAGGACTGGAGTTAGGCATTGTTATTATAGTGATATCCTGATTCAGTTCTCTATCATTGCATTAACTGAACAGGTACTGTGAACATTTAGCTTTGTTGAGAATACAAAGGAGTGAACTGCAGACTGCACAACCACAGTTTAAACAATTGCTGGTGCAGTAACCAGTTCATGCATGAGAATGCAATTAAAAGTTTTCATTGCCTCTCCGCAAGCCCAAGGCACTCCACACAAAACACCCTCGCTAACTTTATAGTGCAGTTTACGTGTATAATGTGAATAATTTTGGTACAGACGGGAAGATTTAGTCCTAAATGGTAATATGGAGGAGTGTGGCTTTATCTGTCTTTGTTGTTGTTGTGAAATATTTACCCACACTTGGTGGGGCACAGGCAAACTGAGAGCCCATCAGAGATATGCAGGATAAAAAAAAAAAAAAAAAAAACACAACTCAGAACAAAAAAACAAAAAAACACAGGAGTATGTCCTAGAACAAAGACATGGAGTGAAAGGCAGGTAGTGAGGAGGGGGGGGGTAGTCCCATACAGTTTGTAAAAGCCGCTTCTAGGGTGTACTGCCAACGAACTGAGCCGCATCAAACACATCATTGCCAGAACAAGTAAAGCTCCCGTCAGGCCGAGCATGAAGCAGGGCGGTAGCCGGGCAGTTGAGCAGGTAATGGCAGAGGGGTTCGGCTGCCCACTCATAGCAATTGGGGCATGGTTCAGGCTCCAAACCGGCAACCTGGTGATAGCACAGGAATCCCAGGCATAGACGACGGAGTCGGACTAGGATATAAGTAGGTAGGCCAGGAGGAACCAAAATAGAAGAATACGATGTGGCCGCCACATACCAGGCAGCCAAGCGTGAGCCCTCAGCAATACAGAGTTGATGTTCATCTCCAGTAAGCCTGGATATAGTGCCAGCCACCACTGAGAGAACTCGGGAGGCACAAGGGTGGAGCGGAAACATAACAGCAGGGAGGGTGCTAGCTGTATGTGCGGCTGTATCCACCAGTTCATTTCCTCCAATCCCAACATGCCCAGGGACCCAGTGAAAGGTCACTGAGTCACCTCGCTGCTGGATGAGGGAAGTGACAGCACATATAGCAGTAAGTAAAAACCAGTGGGCCACTAAGGAGAGAGACTCCAGGCACTGATGGGAGGAGAGTGAGTCAGTGTGCAAAATGACTCGCTTATGTTGACACTGATAGGCTTGGCACAAAGCATCGAGGAATGCCACCAGCTCAGCCTGAAAGGTGGAGGCCCCTGCAGAGATGAGCCATCATTTAGTATAGGTCCCATAAGCAAAAATCGCCCCTGCTGAGCCATCAGACGAGACCAAGCCATCTGTATAGTAGGCCACCAAGGCAGAAGAGTTAAGAGCAGTGATTCTACTAAAACTCTCTTGCTGAAGGATGGCAGGAATGGAGTGGCGAGGCTTAGACACCGATAGACAACGGTGAAAAGGGAAGGCATCCGGGGAGAGGGAGGCGAGTAACCTGGACAATCTAGATTGGGATTGCTGCACATTTCCAGTGCCACACCCAAGTCGTGAAGTAGAGCCACTGTGGCACGAGCCCAACCACAGTGGGGGAACGGGTTGGAGGGCCTGCTTGCTAGATGCCATAGCAGAACAGAAACAGGTAAGTGCGGATGGCGATGCTCTAGACGGAGTGTCTCAGCTGTCGCACGCAATGCAATCTGGTGGGCAAGCAATGGAAACCCACTCTCCATATGCAGATTGATCAACCTGGTCCAGTGTGGAGCAGCATAACCCAGAATGCATTATTCTGAAGCATCTCCAAGGACTGGGAAGTGAGTGGGGCAAGACCAGTCAGACAGATTGCATTATAATCAGCGAGGGAGCGGATGGCATGAACATAAAAGGTGCACAGGATAGCATATGATGCCCTTAGACTGTAGCAAGAAAGGTAGTGGAAAGCGGAAGTGCGGATGGCGGCCCACTCTCGCAGGTACATGGCGAACATAAGTCCACTGTCAAAATAAACCTCCAGGTAGCAGTGAAGCATGACAAGCTCGATATTGTGGCCACCAAGCAAGAGATGATGGTCTGGAGGGCAGAGACCGAAAAATAGGCACTTAGTCTTCTTGAGGTTGACCTTCAGCCCAAGTTCGCTGCACCTGGCATGCAGCCTAGAAAGAGCAATAGGTGCCTGGGAGAAGACAAGTGTCAAATCATCAGCATGAACGAGCAGCGTCACGCCGGGTCCATAATCCACTGCCAGTAGTCCCTCCACCAGCACATTAACCCTTACACCGCGGGCATGTTTCCCAATGTTTTGCGTGTCCCGCGGGGTTATTCGAGCTCCGACAGACTCTCAAAAAATATTTGCCAAAAATCAGTTATTAGTCCTAGATTATTAAATTACATATGCTTATGGCACATACCTTCAGCTTTCTCCTGGGATGTTTGAGCCTTCGTCGATTACCGTAGGACTTGTGGAGACCTCTGAAGTTGGGTAACGAAGTCTACACTTTACACTTCCCGACAACCCGTAATATGATTACCACAGCCAGATATTAACACTATATATATCAGTGAGTAGCCTATGCATACAGGCTATGGAGAACCTGTACCGTAGGAAAAATTCGGTGTCAGACTAGCTTCAAAGCGGTTCATGCAGTCAGTTATGACCCAACGAATATTTCTTGGCTGGTAATACCGATTTTGACTACATTACTGTCCCGGATGCTAGTTTTTTGCCCTTTTTCCCACCCAGAAACCCGAAATCCCACCAATCCCACAAAAAACTTGGGAAGTGGGTTAATTTCAAAACCAATCACGCGCACTGAAAACAAAGGTCAAAATCGTTCAAATCACACCAAAATACACCAGAAAAATATATTGCCAAGCCCAAACATGATAGTCCGGACTTGTAAAAGTTTACCGCTTGCAAACGTGAGACTTCGTGATTCAAACTAATTGGCTGTGCCCAGTTCGTCTGTTTAGGTAGTACTCGACCATTCTTTACTGTAGGAATCATTTCATGAACTAATCAAACTAATTATAAAAGTATCATGCACCATATCTCATAAACAGCTTAGTAGAAATAGTGAAAAATAAAATGAAAGTGGATACAGTATCTCATCTTCCTTCTGTCTCGTCATAAGTTACCCATTTCGGGAGATGCGATGAAGTCTTTTAAAATCATAAAAATAATAAACGCATATATATATATATATATATATGGAGCCCCTGTGGTACAGTGGAAGGGTGTGTGTTTCGTACACGGGTGAACCAGAGATCGCGCCCCGCCAGGGTAATAAACTTTGGGAGCGTTCACCCGGCCACGTGTTGCATTGACGGACACAAGGGGTGCTGTGGTTGAACCAGTGTCGCTTACTATAAAGTATGCTTGCACCCACTCGGCTTGCGCGGGCCGATTACACTTGATTCACAGACTACACACACATCCAAAGCCACTCCAACACTACAATTACACTTACAAGCACTTCTCACCCTACATACAATCTCTACCAGACAGCCTAACCCACTTGGTAGAGATACATTGGCTGTATCGTCCCGACTTCGGTCGGGATAGGCCGGTCCTGCAGTGGTTACTCAAACGGCTAATGATGATGATGATGATGATGATGATGATATATATATATATATATATATATATATATATATATATATATATATATATATATATATATATATATATATATATATATATACACACACACACAGTGTTTTTATCATGAAATTGAAATTCCTATCACACGCACCATAGGATCCTTCAAATTCAACAGTTTTCTTTTCACAAGGCTGCTATAATATGGCGATGTGGCATGCAAAGGGGTGCTATGAACTCCCTGCGGATTCCAGTACTACGCTGTGGTAATCCTCTCCCGTTCAACGTGGAACTCTCTCCGTTTCATGCGTTAAGATTACCAAATGATACGGATAGGGCAAGATGAACGCCTGCCCACAGTTTAAGATTACGGCCGTAAGTCTGCACTCTCTAGAGAGGCGTAGAGTAAGGAGAGACTTATCTGAGGTGTTTAATGGATGTTGGGAATAAGTAAGAGAGGTATTTGCAAGGTACTTAAAGTGGGCATTCAGGAGAGGACTAGAAGTAATGGTTTCAAACTAGAAAAATTCCGTTTTAGTAAGGAAATAGGTAGAAATTGGTTTGGCAATAGAGTGGTAGACGAATGGAATAAGCTACCTAGTAAAGTAGTTGCTGCCCCTTCCACTGAGAGTGTCAAGATAGGCTAGATAAGCATGTGACAAGGGTGGGTATAGAAAAAATAAAATCTTATAACCAGTACTAATTCATTCTTTTTGCTATTCAGGTTACACTGCGATAGTCTCTTTTTCTCCTTTCACATTTTCCTATAAAATGTCCACGCCAGTTTTTCTGTACTGTGTAGTGTTCTTTCTGACTTTTTCCTTCCGGTTTCGGCTGGAGGGTTTGGAGGGCGGGGGAGAGCCTTCTTCGTTGTCCTTATCTCATTCTAGTAGTTCCGTTACTCTTCTAGGACCTCCCTAACATGGACCAACCGGCCTACTGTAGTTATCCTCTCTTCTTATGTTCTTAATACCACACATCCACACCCAGGGTTTGATAATACCACACATCCAGACCCAGGGTTTGACGATACTACACATCCACACCCAGGGTTTGATAATACTACACAGCCACACCCAGCGTTTCAAAATACCACACATCGCACCCAGTGTTTGATAATACCACACATCCACGCCCGGTGTTTGATAATACCACACATCCACATCCAGGGTTTGATAGTACCACATATCCACACCCAGGGTTTAATGATACTCATCCACACCCAGGGTTTGGTAATACCACACATCCACATCCAGGGCTTTGAAAATACCGCACAACCGCACCCAGCGTTTGATAATACCACACATCCACACTCAGTATTTGATAATACCACACATCCACACCCTGTGTTTGATAATACAACACATCCACACCCAGGGTTTGGTAATATCACACATCCACATCCAGGGTTTGAAAATACCACACATCCACACCCAGGGATCCAGAGAACTGGGAAATACTGGAATTACCGCATTCGAGTTCGTTGGTAAGTCCCGCCATCGTTTTTTAATATTCTCTTCAGCAGATTCTTTGATTTAAAAAAAAAAAAAAAAGGTACTTGGACATGGAAAACAGAATCTTTGTTTCCTTCACTACAAGTGATTATAAGCTACTGACTGACTTAGTTCTTTTGGCGAAAGCAAGAATTCAATTACGTAATTGTTCTGCAAGTAATACTCGACATTGTTCCTAATCTCTTCTCTAATTGGCAAATTCCAGTAAAAAAAATAAAAATAAATAAATACCGCGTCCATAAGAACTGAGTCTTCATACTACCGAAGAGATGAGTATTTTAACTTCAATGATGTTCTGTTTGCACAGAAGGAAAAAAAAAATGGAATTCAAGAAATGATAATTCTCACCCCCTTCTCTCTCACCACACGTTTTGCCTGGCGTCTCCTCCTACCACCCACTAACCATTCTCCTCCTCACTTTATTCGTCACTCAGTTTCACCTCGAATTAACTTTCTTTTATGCAGCCAGGTTCTCTACGTTTGCCTTGAATATACATTTCTAACCGAAGCTGTGGCAGTCCTATAAAGGGGGTGTTCGTAATATGTTTAGTCTTACGGTAGGCTATGTTTGCACTCTGCATTTCGTTGAGATGACATGTACAGTGAAAGACAAAGTCGTGTCCCGGGTTTGTCCGAAGATTAAGTGTAACATGTGAAACACTTCGAGAGTTCTATCGCAGCTACATAATCGTAGTTGGCTAGCTTGACCTTCCTCAAGCCTCATATCTGCTGCTGATGACAAGACAGTACAAATGAAACAAGGAAATTCCAAAGCCTTAACATCCATTTGAGAGAACTGCTGCACCTGATACAAGTGAACCATATTTGGCCAGGCGATGGCTACTTGGCCGTTACATATTACAAAAAGCCGGACAGACCTAGTATCTACACCTTGGCAGGGATAGGGCAAAACAACATGCTTCCAACTACTGAGAAGATGAGAAGGAATATGATACACCTTTATTTAGGAGGAAAGAATCCCGAACAGATACTTCAAACATTCAGTGGAAGCAAACTGCAGAAAGGTGGATTAACCGCTTTCGGGCAGAAGGCACAAAGGACAGTGGTCATCCTTCAGGTCGCCCTGATGTTACCACACCAATACAGGACCAAGTGATAATCACAACGATGGAAGGTAACATCTGTAGGCAGTGCTTATTCCGTAAGAGGCGAATTGAACCTACAATGAAGCACACGAATACTTGTGCGTATACTTAGGTCTTCTGGGTTGTGTTCGAATTCCAGCCTGTATGATTCATTTCGCCATTCTTAACAAAACATTCCATTATCATTATATACTAACTCTATCCTCATATGGAACAAAGTTGTTTGAAGACAGATAATGAAAATCACAGCTTGTCATTACCAACTTAAGCTATGCAGAAGTTAAATTAATGAAAAGTAGAAATAAAATCTAGACACATCTTTTATTAAAAAGAGAACAGATGAGAAACTGTTCATATATATATGAAGTAAAATTAGCGGTTGGAAAAAACTACTCTATTTCGCTTAGCTATAAAAAATATACTTGCATCCACAGGCTTATCACCTGGAGCAAATGGCAACTCAAATCAGTGCTACCAACCGTTTGTATGACGCAGAACAGAACGTACTATAACAGTAGCGTTTCAGCAGATGCTTTCATCAAATCTCAGGACAAGACTTTTGTGTTTTAGTTTACGTACGTTTGACACGCAAAAAATAGCCATTCAGATACTGACTACATCCTATCTTCCTGTTTTTTTCCTTGGCCAGCATGAGAAAGGTTACTTCTGGCTGTTATTCCCAGTCCGAAGAAAAGTACTGGTGCTTCAATGGATCTTATATGGATTGAAGTAAGTTCTCATTTGGCTACAATCATTATTCGTCTCACTTCCCTCTTCTCTCCATTTCACTTCTACTTCTTGTGTTTCAGTCGCATAATTTGCTTCGAATCATCTGCCAGTTTCTACCTCCTAGCCCCTCTCTACCAACCTCCCAGCACCATCATAATTTAATATCATGCACTGAAGTTTCATGTGTGAAGGCTACTCGCTGTAGTGACCAGGGGCTCAGACCTTTAAGTTGAATACGAACTATTAAACGAGGCGGTTACATTCCTGAGTCAACCGTCTGCTCCTTATCGCCGCACTTTTTCTGTCCCCATTATGATATCGCCTTTTGATTGTTTCCATATATCGTTTAACCTCTTTTTACATATTTACAGCCATTTTTAACCCTCTTTATTCGTAACTTTGCTGCGTTTTCCTCAACCACTTCCATGCTACATCCCGCGTGACATCTCACCTTCACTCTCCCCATCACCCCTCCCACTGTGCCTCACCTTGTTATTTAGGGCTATGCAAGAAATGTGCACTACCACCTCTGTTCATAAATGAAGAGGGTTCGAGTCGGACCCGAACCGTTTTATCTTTTCAGTGAACAACTTTTCCGTGTACGGATATAGTTTCTCCTTTTGAACACCTTACGG
This sequence comes from Coenobita brevimanus, assembly GCF_032717465.1. Classification (NCBI taxonomy): domain Eukaryota; kingdom Metazoa; phylum Arthropoda; class Malacostraca; order Decapoda; family Coenobitidae; genus Coenobita; species Coenobita brevimanus. Next base: position 21,636,710 of record NC_137063.1, on the reverse strand, counting down.
TAATCTGAAATCAAAGAGCAATATTATTTGTAGAACCTCATTCCTTGTTACGTCTCCTTGTTGTTGTTATTATTGTTGTCGTTGTTATGCGAGACACCAAATGCGAAAAATGACCCTATGTTCATAGTTCCACTGTGATGGCTTCACTGAGAAGGGAATGCTGTTTATATAGTCAGCTTCTTATTTAAGCCAAATATTGAGACATGGGAATGTTACTGCCATTTCCACTGAGAGTTTCAAGCGAAGATTAGACAAATATATGGCAGATTATGGTTGGACATAGAAAAAAAGTCCTGGTTACTAATTCATTTTTTTTTTTTTCTTTTCAGGTTTCAATAGTCTCATTTCTCCTTCCGCGCTTTCCTATACAATTCGTAAGTCAGTTTTTCTTTACTGTGTGGTGTTCCTTCTAAATTTAGTCGGCTGGTTTTGACTGAAATGATTGATGTGCGGAGGAGAGCCTTCTTGCTACCTTTGCCTCATCCTAGTAGTTTAGTTACTCTTGTTGGAGCTGCTTAGCATGGGCCAACTACGTACAGTCACTCATAAAAGAAAAGACCCCCCTTGCGTTAGAGGCAATATAACTCGGGGTATTCAGTGTTGGTAACAGTGTATTTGACGTCAGCCATATGGGGGGATGAGGAGGGGTGTTTGAGAGGAGGGCGGAGTTAATCTGCACGAAATACTGCTTCAATCCACATTTCTAGTCAAACATACATTATATCTGATTTGTTATGTTGTCCTTCACACAAAATTAACTTTATGCTACAAGAACAAAGAACTTTCAGGTGATAACACAATCCCATACCCGAAACATTTATGCATTAATGCCGCACACCTTCATAAATCCCACCCTCTCATTCTCACCCTCACCCACTCTCACCTTACTCTCACCTTCACTCTCTCTCACACTCTCACCTTCACTCTCTCTCACACTCTCACACTTTCAGCCTCACTCGCACTCTCACCCTAACTGTCACTGTCACTACCACTATCAACGTCACTCTCTCTCTCTCTCTCTCTCTCTCTCTCTCTCTCTCTCTCTCTCTCTCTCTCTCTCTCTCTCTGGTCCGTTTAGCCGACGAAGCACAGTACTGCCATCACACATATGATCACACATTAATGAGGTGTGTGGGCACCGCAGATGTGCAGTAAAACTGTCAATCATATAAAGATAAACCTGGTTCTTAATAAGTTGATAAGGTATCACTTTAATCTATCCCAGACATTGTTTGAAACCAGATATTGGGAAGGGAGGATTAGAAGGCACGGAGTGGTTCGTGGCAACCATGTCTGTTATCAGATTCTAGGTTGTTGGATTCTGGGTTATCAGATTCAAGGTTTTATTTATAATGGCAGGCTACCTTGGTTATAGATATACCATTATAATGTATAACCACTTAATACTCAGTGTAATCTATAATTGTGTGTGTGTGTGTGTGTGTGTGTGTGTGTGTGTGTGTGTGTGTGTGTGTGTCACTCTTTATATGGTAGGTATTACTTGGTTATTTATACACAAGTCCAGTAATAACACACTATGAGGAAATAATGAAATAAAAATTATGACAAGTGTTATAGAGCCATAAATTGCACCATATAGTATGCTATACGGAACAGTGAACTATTAATTATAAAGAATGAACGACTTTACCAATACAGTAAAAGGGATGACTTAAGTCGAGAGTATACTGCATTCCTGTATTCCTCAACATTCCTCCACGGCTCGGAAATCCTCCCCCCCCAGGACACACACACACACACATACAATTATAGATTACACTGAGTATTAAGTGGTTATACATTATAATGGTATATCTATAACCAAGGTAGCCTGCCATTATAAATAAAACCTTGAATCTGATAACCCAGAATCCAACAACCTAGAATCTGATAACAGACATGGTTGCCACGAACCACTCCGTGCCTTCTAATCCTCCCTTCCCAATATCTGGTTTCAAACAATGTCTGGGATAGATTAAAGTATACCTTATCAACTTATTAAGAACCAGGTTTATCTTTATATGATTGACAGTTTTACTGCACATCTGCGGTGCCCACACACCTCATTAATGTGTGATCATATGTGTGATGGCAGTACTGTGCTTCGTCGGCTAAACGGACCAGAGAGAGAGAGAGAGAGAGAGAGAGAGTGACGTTGATAGTGGTAGTGACAGTGACAGTTAGGGTGAGAGTGCGAGTGAGGCTGAAAGTGTGAGAGTGTGAGAGAGAGTGAAGGTGAGAGTGTGAGAGAGAGTGAAGGTGAGAGTGTGAGAGAGAGTGAAGGTGAGAGTAAGGTGAGAGTGGGTGAGGGTGAGAATGAGAGGGTGGGATTTATGAAGGTGTGCGGCATTAATGCATAAATGTTTCGGGTATGGGATTGTGTTATCACCTGAAAGTTCTTTGTTCTTGTAGCATAAAGTTAATTTTGTGTGAAGGACAACATAACAAATCAGATATAATGTATGTTTGACTAGAAATGTGGATTGAAGCAGTGTTTCGTGCAGATTAACTCCGCCCTCCTCTCAAACACCCCTCCTCATCCCCCCATATGGCTGACGTCAAATACACTGTTTCCAACACTGAATACCCCGAGTTATATTGCCTCTAAAGCAGGGGGGGTCTTTTCTTTTATGAGTGACTGTACTTTAGTTATCCTCTCTTCTCATGTTTAATTGGTGGTCTTTAAATACTGCATGTTATTCTTCAGGAATGCGCCATGGGTAATGCAATGCAATGTAAACATGGGTTCCTATTTTGTACTTCCCTTCCCACAACTGTCACAGCTTGATCTAGAACGCTCATTTATTGCATTTATGCCCACCTTCCATTTTACCAGAGTTCTCATATATAACCTTTCCTTTCCTCTTAACAACCACCATTCCAGACTTGCTCTCCCACCTAGACTCATTCTTTCAATCTCATCCTAGTCTTTTACCCCAGCCTTACCTGGTTCTCTTCTTTATCGTCCTCACTCAATCTGTCATAACTCTTTCAAATACTTACCCTTCAATCCATCCTAGTCGTTTACCCCAGCCTCACCTGGTCTCCTCCTTGATCTTCCTCATTCAATCTGTCATTACTCTTTCAACTACTTGCCATTCAGTTTTACTTTTATCATTGTATTAATCAGGCAATTTTACCCATGACATTCTCTCTCATGCTGTCATCTCTGTCTGTTCCCCGACAGACTGTACTCACCGTTTATTACTTCTGTTCCTCACTCTGCCACTCTTACTTTACCTCGCCAAACTAAATCATAACCTTTTATCTTGATTCCACACCGACACTACATTATCATCCTTCTATCTTCCCTGGGCTTCACACTGTCACCCATACTTCATCCCGCCACTCAATCATCGCCTGTCACATCTTCGCCTCACTTTGTTATCATACCATTGCTGCCACCATTCCACCCTCCCCTGCCATCCTCTCTCCTCCCCAGCAACAACAACACCTCACTCCGTCACCCTGGATGCACTTGCATCTCTCACCATACCCTGTGCTCTCTTAAGTCGTACTTTATCGTCCCTACTTCCATCATTCACAATATCAGCCTTCCTTGACACCACTATGCCTTTGCCATCCGTTCCACTCTTGGCAGGCTGACAGGAAACCGAATACTCCAGCACTCTTAATGCATTTCCTCTCCTTTAACTAGATCCTCTCACTCTTCTGCCTTTTATCTGCCTCTCTGGCTCTGCACTCTCGCATCCCCTTCCTGTATACTGAGCTCGCCCTCTCCCTCCTGTCTACTTCCTTCCTACTTCATTTCTTAACTCTCTCACTCATCCCCTATATGCACGCTCTATCTCCCACTTTCCTTCCCAGCTACCCTTCTTCCCAAGCTTTCTGTGTTCTCCCTCTCATTTGCTTTCCACACATCCATCCCTCTTTTTCTCTTCGTTCTTTCTGTCCCATCCCTTATTCGCTACTTCCTCCCTTCCCACCATTTATTCCCTACTCCATCCCTCTCACTGCTTATCCATTATTCTCCTCACCCTCACTACCAACCTTTATGACTTCCACCCTCCCCATCTCGCATTCCCTACTCCTTCCTTTCCAACGTTCATTTATTTATCAATATATTTACATATTTTTACTTTCTCCCTCCTACTACTAATGCCTTACTTCCTCTCCATTATTTCTTAATCACTACTCCCTCCTTCTCACCCCTTATTCTCCACTCACTCTTTACAACTGTTTATTCAGTATTACTTTTCAGTCGCCATTCATTATCTTTCCCTTCCCTCCCACATATATTCTCTACTCCATTGCATTCACCGTTTACTGTTTTCTCTTTTTCCTTTCTCGTCTACCACACTCCTTCTCTACTACTTCCTATTCCCAACTCTCAACTTCTCACCATTTATTATGCACTCCCTCTCTCCCATTGTTTATTATCTACCACCTCCATCGTAATTCTTATCTTCCAGCAGCTCCTTACTACCCCAGTGATCTAATTCCCTGCCGTCCGCCACCTGTTTCCACGCTGTTATTCAAACTTCATCATTTTCTGCCTTACCTTTCACTTCTTCGTACCTTTCTTCCCTTTTTTTTTCTCTCTCTCTCTTCCTTTCATCACACCCTCAGCCGAGGAAGTCATAGCTATATATTCTTGACATTATTAGGTGATTTTACCTGGCTCTGGGGAGAACTTTAGCAGTGAAAGAGTTAATAAATGGTAGAGTTACCCCCTACATTTCGAAAAATTTTATCCTGGGCTGAATTAAAGAGAGAGAGAGAGAGAGAGAGAGAGAGAGAGAGAATAAACTTATTAATCCAGCTTCTTTTTATTTCTTTTCCGTGTTTATCACCTGTGTCTTCATCCCTCGCCTCATTCATCCTTCTCTTTTCTTTTATCACCAACAAAATATCCTCCATCCTACACTCCTGCCAGGGAAGATTCTCTGGGTACAGAAACGCTAAGAATGTAACACGCCAGGGCGGAGTATTGAGTCCCTATCTGTTTAACCTTATAATGGAGAACTTAGTCACGTTCCTAAGCTATGCAGATGACCTAGTACATATTGCAAATGGAGGAGGCGGCAGGAAAAAGAAAGTCTAGATTTAACCTTTAAAAAATGAATGGAAATCGGACAAAAATTTTCAAGTAAGTATTCAAAGACAATGATGGTGAAACGCAATGACCCGACAGAACTTTGGATGATTCAAGACATGAGACTGGAATGGGTGGACTCGTATCTGTACCTGGGAATGTGAATGGACAAATACCTCTCATTCAGCAAAGATCTCCAGTACCTAAGGATAAGGTCCGAAGCACGGGTAAACATATTGAGAGCCATGACCAACCTAAAATGTGAGGCCACTCTCTCAGTACTTTGACTGTTCGAGTACGGTGCCCTACACTCGCCTCGGTCTCAAAGACACAAACTTAGTTCAAAGCCAATCAGTGATGGCTATGCTTGGCGGCCCTCGCTGGACTAAAGTGTCTAGTATGCTTGGCAAGACAAATTTACCCACATCAGCCATGAGAATAGATCAGATAAATGCAAACACAGTCTCAAGAAACATCCATCGTGGATGTGAAAATCCCGCCAGGAGAGTAATCCTAAAGTCTACTGCACACAACCGTGATGTCTTTGCACAAGAGACGTGGTCTCACAAGCTGGCAGACTTGCTTGGCAGGGTAGCTGATGTTCCAACAATGATGCAAACATAAGAGGACAAAATGGTTGAGAACTTCGAAATTCTGTTCCTATGGTTCCCACCTACAGCCAGCATAATCATCCAGCAACTGTTCAGAAGCAAGGAAGTGTTCAAACCTGATTAACCGAAAAGACAGGTGGAGAGAATAATAAAGGACCTGTGCACAGGAGATGCAGGAATGTACTGTACACCCAAAGAAAGTTCCGCCTTATAAACCTGCCTGCCAGTTAGGACCTTCATGCGTGGGACAACCACTAGTGAAGCAGGAGCCAGGAACTCAAATGTCTGGTACCACTGTGTGGGAGGGGAGAGGTTAAAGGAGAAGAAAGGCTGGGAGAGCTGATACTTCTTACCCCTCCCTCTTCCATCCCCATCCTTCTCACACAGTTACCAGATAGATGAATGTTGGCTACTGCTTCGCTACCACTTGTCTCGCATTTACTGTTTCGGAGTGGTAAGCGAGTGTATAACGCGGAACTTTCCTCGGCTATACATCACTGAAGGTTTCTTAAATCAAGATACGGGAAAAACTGGGGCAACTTTAGCTTCAGAAACCGACTTTGGGGTGAAAAATTCCTATTATGTGTTCATCCATGCAGACCTAAATGATGGTAATACGAGAAGCACTTCGACACTTTAGCACGAGACAAGTCATTAATCATCTACTCTGACACTATGAGTCCGTTCCAGGCACTGACTCATAGAATTCCCAGAGACAACATTCACCCCATTAAATCCACAGCAGCCTTAACGCAGCCTAATAACTCAATGCAAGGGATACCAGACACTGGGAGGACAGATGGAGCAGCGTGTCAGACTGCAAGAAATGCCAAAACGGGGACTGAAGTTTCACCCAACTTCAGCCAAACGAAACTGAAAATCAAAAAATCAGTCGGAAAGAAAAAGAGGGGAAGAGTTTTCATCCTTCAAGTACAGCAAAATTTCCTGCAAGGAAAATGGCATCATCAGTATGCCACGGAGGGCTAACCCTCTGGAGAAAAGGTCACAGCCGAAATGTGTAAGTTGTCTCACCAGATTAAGACTAGGGTACAAGACCAATAAACAAACAAACAAGGAAGCTGCAGAGAAGAATGCAGTCATTGCCAGGAAGAAACAGAAGATCCCCTAGTGCACTACGTGCTACAGTGCCCAGAAACCCGACCGTTGAGGGCTTACAGCTCTACCATTAATAACGAAACCATAAAGAAGATGGCAGCCGAAACCATGCATGGCCTGTTTCACAACCCTTATATGCTGATAAGGACACTGAAGAGATACCCGCCTCCCGTCTAGGATCGCCTATGCCATGGACTATCTTGCACTGAAATTCTCCTCACTCTCTATCCATATTGCTTTAGCTATACAAACCCCTACAACTCTAAACTTACCCTTACAACCGGAGAGAGTACTCTGCCTTTTAAGTAAGAATTTCACACCCCTTCTCGTACCACTAGTATTCCCCTTCCAAATCTGGCACAGAACTTTAGGTTAGGGTCTTTATTCCTCCCTTTATCGAGAAAACTATAGGACTATACTGTACTATTTTGATTAGTACTCAGAATACTATTTTTTTTTTTTTAATGCAGAGATTCATATATACGTACCACTTAAATTTACCTTCAAAATCCTGACATAAAAGCACAGGATCTTTCTCTCTTTACTATTAACCAAACCACTCCACATTCATGTCCTCGTTCTCCATCTCTATTTAGAATACTCTGACTCTTCCACTCAGAGATTCAATCCTACCTACCTACCACTAAATATTCCGTTCCAAATTATGACATAAAAGCTCGGGGTCTTTCAATCTTCATTTTTATATCAGTCTCTAAATGACCATACTTTGTTGTTGTTGTTGTTGTTGTTGTTGTTGTTGTTGTTGTTGTTTGGAGAGTAGAGCAAAGTTCTTTGGTGTGATGGTGACATGGAAGAACACAAAAAGACGGATATAACTTGGCTGTGGTACGGAAGAAAAATCAAGACTAACCCACAGATTAAGGTGCAACCCTAATTAAGACTGAGGGAATACAATATGACCATTCATCTTCCAGAGTGTCAGGGTCCGTGAGGAACACGGATAGGCCCGCTCAAAGGCAAATGACCAATGTGATGGCCGAAAGGTAATCGCAGCCTGAACTAATGAAACAACTTTATCCATTTTCTGTGACATCCTCTCTCTCTCTCTCTCTCTCTCTCTCTCTCTCTCTCTCTCTCTCTCTCTCTCTCTCTCTCTCTCTCTCTCTCTCTCTCTCTCTCTCTCTCTCTCTCTCTCTCTCTCCTTCTTCTTCTTCTTCTTCTTCTTCCTCTCTCTTCTTCTTCTCTCAGTCAGTTGACACGTCTCTGGCGTTTATGATTTAGCTAGCCGTACTTGCTGTTGTGAGAACTGTCAGTGAGTTTAGTGATATAAGATAGTGTGTGTGGTGTGAGACGTGTGGGTGGTGGTGTAAGAAAAGGAAGTGAATGGTGGTGCGAGGAAGTAAGTATGGCTGTGGCTGAGAAGAGACATGCATATGAAGTGTGGCTGCAGAGGAAGGATGAGGTGTCATATGAGAGGTATAAGGAAAAGAGGAATAGGGCAAGAAGGGCTGTGCGTGATGCTAAAGTGGCAACAGATGGGAGGCGGGGTAGGCGGCTGACTGAAAATTTTCAGCAGAATAAGAAAATGTTCTGGAAGGAGGTTAAAAGGGTGTGATAGGGAGAGGCTGGGAAGGAAAAGCGAGTAAAAGCAGAGGATGGAAGGATGTTAACTGAGAAGGATTCAGTAAGGAAGAGATGGGCAGAGTATTTTGAAAGATTGTTAAATGCAGAGGAGGAAAGGGTGACTGAGATTGTGGCAGATGGAAGGGTGCAAGGAATAAATGTGTTGGGAGAGTTGAACGACTCTTTGATCACGAAGGAGGAAGTGGAGAAGGCAGTAAAGGAGATGAAAACAGGGAAAGCTGCAGGTATGGATGTGTGTGCTGTGGAATGCCTTAAGGGTGGTGGAGTGACTATTGTCGACTGGTTAGTAAGATTGTTGAATATGTGCTTTGTGAAAGGTATGGTGCCAATTGACTGGGCAAGTGTGTGGTCCCGTTGTATAAAGGCAAGGGTGATAAGTATGAATGTACTAGCTTTAGGGGTATAAGTCTGTTGAGTGTTGTAGGTAAGGTGTATGGCAGAGTGTTAATTAAGAGAGTTAGAGAGGGTACAGAGGGAGTGATTGGTGATGAGCACTGTGGCTTTAGGAGAGGGAGGGGATGCGTGGATCAGGTGTTCGCTGTAAGTCAAGTGTGTGAAAAGTATTTAGCGAAAGGCAAGGATGTGTTTTGGGCATTCATAGATTTAGAGAAAGTGTACGATAGAATTGATAGGGAGGCTTTGTGGACTGTTTTAAGATTGTATGGACTTGATGGTAGGTTACTAAAAGAGGTGAAAAGTTTTTATGTAAATAGTAGAGCGTGTGTAAGAGTGGGAAATGCTGTGAGTGATTGGTTTCCCGTGAAAGTGAGGCTGTAACAGGGATGTGTGATGTCGTCTTGATTGTTTAATATTTATATGGATGGTGTTGTAAAGGAGGTGAATGCAAGAGTTTTAGGTGGAGGTCTGAGTCTGGTGAATGTTGATGGTGGAGAGTGGAATCTGAAGCAGCTGCTGTTTGCAGATGATATTGCATTGGTGGCTGATTCAGAGGAGAGATTGAGACAGTTGGTAGAGGAGTTTGGAAGGGTGTGTGAAAGGAGGAAATTGAAAGTAAATGAGAATAAGAGTAAAGTGATGAAGTGTACGAGGTTGGTAGATGGTAGGAGGATGAATATAGTTTTGAATGGTGAGTTGCTTGAGGAGGTAGAGTGTTTTAAATATTTAGGGTCACATGTTGCTGTGGATGGAAGATTAGATACAGAAGTGAAGTTTAGAATAAATGAAGTAGGTAAGGTGCTGTGAGGAATGAAAAAAGTGTTTAGATGTCGTTCGCTTAGAACGGATGTAAACAGAAGGCTGTATAAGGGTGTTGTGGTACCGACTGCGTTATAGGGGGCTGAAACATGGAATATGGGTGTAGCAGAGAGGAAAAGTTTGAATGTAATGGAGATGAGGTGTCTGAGGAGTATGTGTGGAGTGATGCGTATGGATCGAGTGCAAAATGATGAAGTGCGAAGGAGAACTGGAGTTGTTCAGGAGATGGCTGGTACAGTTGAGCAGAGGGTGTTGCGATGGTTTGGACATATGGAGAGAATGGATAATGAGCGATTGGTGAAAATGATAAATAGATCTGATGTGAGAGGTGTAAGGCTGACAGGGAGACCATGAATGTGATGGATGGACGGTGTGAAGAGAGCGCTGGATGTGAGAGGGATGTCTGTTGAGCAAGGAAGAGTGGCTGTGCGTGACAGAAATAAATCGAGAGAAATTGTGAATGAATAAATGATGACGCAGCCCTGAGGGGATATTCTCCCGCATTTGGACTGATCAGCTTGTCAGGTCAGGTGCGGGTAAGGGGATGGGTCTATTATGATGTGGCAGGTGTAAACCAGCTCTGCTGTCGGGACCTGCTGTGGATGTCATTGACTGCACTGTGCAGTTGTCCCTTGTGCGTGTGGTACGGTGAGGATCTGTCCCTTCTCCCCTTTGGGGCTAAGATGCGACTAAATGTGTTTGAATGGATGAGTAAATGGGGAGTGTGTCGTCCTGTCTCGGCTACCTCTCTTTCCTTGGGGTAAGCAGCCTAGGTATATAGATAGATAGATAGATAGTTGTGCTAGGGAGTTGTAGTGACCTGTGACAGTGTTGTGCTGGTGTGTTGTAGTGACCTGCGATAATGTTGTGCTAGTGTGTCGTAGTGACCTGTGATTGTGTTGTACTCGTGTGTTGTAGTGACCTGCGATTGTGTTGTGCTAGTGACCTGTGATAGTGTTGTGCTAGTGTGTTGTAATGACCTGTGATACCCTTGTGTAAATTTGTGCGTGATGGCTTCCTCTGCAGAGAGTTGTGTCCCCGCTGCAATTTTTGAGAAGGACTACCGTGTGTTAAAGGAAGAACTTCTCAAATTGAAGCGGGAGGTACGGATTCTCAGGCAGGAGAAGTCACAAATCAAGAGATCATCAGAGATGATGGAGGAGAGAGAAAAAAAAGCTGAAGGTTGAACTCTTGTTCACAGGGGCCCTTAAGAAACACATGGAGATAAAAACCACAAATGCTTTCGACACATTACTGGACGAATGTAAAGGGAAGGCAAAGAGGGAAGTAGAGGAGAAGGACAGTGAGAGAACTTCCCGTATAGGTACCCTGTACAGGAAGTTACAGCAACTACACTCAGAAATCATTATCATCAGATTTGGATAGATGTATCAACACTTGCAAAAGTAAGAACAACAGTTTAATCATTAGTGCAGAGACAACCACTCACGCACCTGAAAACGTGCAGGCAATGACAGAGTACAGAACAAATGATGACAGAGAACGATAAGTGATACTACTAAAAACTGTTATATTAGTAAAGTAAAAAGTTTCCCAGTTTTTAACAATAACAAAAAATGTAAGTCCCAAGGTAGAGGTATAAATACTCATAATGATCTAACGGTGTACTACACCAACAGCAGGAGATTACGTAATAAAATGGATGAACTGAGGGCTTTCATTTGTTCAGAGAAAATAAACTTTGCCATTATTAATGAAACTTGGATGAATACAGACACTCAAGAATTGTTTGCAGAATATCAGAGAAACTACTTTAATATTTTTATGTCAAATCGTCTGGGAAGAAAGAGGGGCGGGGTAGCTATTTATGTAAAGGATTCATTAAACTGTTACAATAAAGCCAACATTAAACTAAAAAGGGACACAGAAAGTGTCTGGGATGAAATTAGTAACAACAGGAAGAAATTAGTCTTAGGAGCTATTTACAGATCTCCAAAATTTAAGTAGAGCTGATAGAAACTACCTTTGAGAGGACATTAGGAAAGTGTCACAGTATAGGACTACATAATAGATAGATAGATAAATAGATAGATAGAGAGACAGATAGAAGCAGGAAGTCAAATGATGAGAAGGTGTTGTGTTTGCGAGAAGCGAGCAGCGCTAAACGCTTACACGGGGGAAAGCTGACGACAGCGGCCAGTAAGGAGATGATTCAGTTAGCTGTCAGCAGTCCTCTCGTGAGAAAGTTCTGTTGCCACGAGGAAGATACGTGACACACACACCCTACTACACGAGATGTGAGGAAAGAGAGTTTAGAAGGAGACAAGCGACCCTAGAGAGAGGTCGAGACGGAGATTAGCTTTAGAACAGAGAGAGAGAGAGAGATAGCGAGACAGGGAGGTAGCTACCCAGGACTTATACTATTATACCTGTTTAATATTTCCAAGACAAATAAAAATAGTCCCATACTATTCTTTACCTCTCCCGTCACTACATGACATCTGGTGGGGAAACTACTACAAGATATAAAAGCCGCTCGACCACAAGTCTAAAATATACTTCTCTACAATTAACTACAAAGTCTTTATGACATTTGGTAGCAGCGAACGTATACGAACCTCGTCTACGAATCAACATTAAATTCCTACAAAATATCAAGATTGACAACAACCAACAATATCAGCTCCTGCCCCCTCCGTCTCCCAGATCATTACGCTGATGCAGAGGTCAAGAGATCACTCGACGCCTTGCAAGTAGCTTAACGACAAACCAGCAAATCTGCGGACATCGTCTCGAATTAAAAGCAAATTTCTACAAAAGCAACCGAGACTACAAGGTTAGCTTCAGTTCTACAAAGTCTACAGCCATCTACAATCAACTACAGCCATCTACAATCAACTACAATTAACAACTCTACGTCGTCTGTATAATCTTCTACACGCACCTACAAGTAGCGGCAGTCTTCATCCCACAACGAATAAATCACTAAAGAAAAGGACAGAGAAAACTTCCACATAGAATAAAGGGAACAAACAAACGAAGAGTGAGACACGATTTACAACTCATCTTACTCACTCGTCTTCACTCAAGTTACTCATCGCTACTCATTCACTCACCACAGCTACCAGTGTGGGAAGCCGACGTCACCATGTGCTGAGATGACATCACAACGCGAGTCTGCCATGCCAAGCAACGTGTGACGGACACCAGGCATTTCTCACCCACTACTCATTACTCATTATTCACATAGCTCCTACTCATATTCACTTATTTTCACAGTTAAGTTGGAAATTCGACGTTCTATGTTGAGGTTTGCCTGGGACAGCCGTTAACCACTACAAATACCAGGCCATGGAGTTTCCTGAGTAATATCGTCCATCAACACACCACTAGAATTATCAAGAGATCTTCAATCAAACCTGTATTTTCTTCCGAGATCGACTTTTGTATCGACACACCTCTACGATCTGTATCAAGTGGGTAAAATTATACTTGCTCATTTCTTCTCAGTGCTAAAATTAGCTATATTCAACTTATTTAATCATCTAGTTTGCTAGGACATAAATAAACAAGTAGCGTATTTCATAACATCATATCTTAATGACAGGAATATTTTCGCAACCACCCACGTTAATACCAGATGACACACAAATTGCCACAACATCAGACTCACAATTAAGAGACAGCCCACCCATTGTACAACCCACACCACACGTTATAGATAAGGAAACAAATACGGGAGTTTCGGATGATGAGTGGGAAACCCCTTCAGATGTTGAGAGTATCGACTTCGCAGCTGCCTTAAATACGTATGCCAATATACTTAACAGGGTTCACCGGTCCGGTCATACATATTCTACCATTCCCTCACATAACGATAAACTCGTACAAGTTGAATTAACAGGGCAATCATTAAAGATGAATCAAGAAACAAATACTGCTGATCTAAAAACCACACCTCACGTTTTTGTGTATCACGAGGATAAGACTGCCCCAAAATTCTCTGGCACAGACAAGGATCGCATTGATGTCATTTCATTAATCAGTCAGTGCGAACAAATGTTCATCAAGCGCCACATACTAGATGAACAAGAGAAAATTGCTATTTTTTCATCTTGCATAAGCCAGGAAAGATGTCCAGCAAGCAATTTATTGCGCTCCGATAAGCTACATCGTGCTAGGGACATATGATGAATTTAAAACTGAATTTCTGAAGAAATTTTCTGGAGGTATGAACTTCTTGCCAGGTATAATTCCAGAATTACATAAAATTGTAGATCTTGTAAGGAGCACACTACAAACCATGTGCTCAGTGAAATAACTGCTGATGTCTCCACAATCAAGAGAACCCTATTAGCTACTCTGGAGAATTCTAAGTGGATAACAGATGATGGAAAGATGTCCCCAGACCTCGTCGTGGACATCATTGGTTATGTAGCTGCCTTGTGTAAATTACCTGATAGAACCCTTAAGATCGCCAAAACAATCGCGTACATCCCTGGAATGTGCTTACTAGACTTAATGAACGAGGTAGAGATGCAGTGCAGTAAAGCAGGTGTGGTCGACACACATGCACATTCTGGTAGAATCAGGGTACCTGAGACAGTATCAGCTGTGAAAACATCAACACCGACCCCAAACAGAGAACAAAATCGATCGCGACCTGAAATGAGGCAGCCCAAACAAGCAAAGACGCCTAGACCTCGTTCCCACACGCCTTCCTACAGGCAGTTTCATAAGTTTTCGCGCAGCCCGAGCAGGTCTCGCGCTATAAACAACACTTTTTATGGGAAATCACCTCGTAGGTCACAGTCAAGGGATAGGTCCATTCTGTGTCATTACTGTGCAAAACCAGGACACACAAGGTATGAATGCTTTATCAAGGCAAAGAGGATAATCAAAAGACACAAGGGTTTGGTCCTTACTGTAGGCATCATAGATACCAAGGGCACTGGACTAGTGATTGCAAAACAGTAGAAAAAATTGTGTCTATGTTCAAATCGGGGGAAGACCAAGTCATGACAAAAAACGAACAAACATAAAAAAGAACAAGGTTAAACTTCACATAGGAGGCATGTTGGGAAATGAGTGTATCTTGATACCAGCTGTATGTGAGGATCAAAACGTTTCCTTATTTTTAGATACAGGCTCTCCAGTGAACTTAATAACACATGAAGAACTAAATAGAATTCTTAAAAATAAAAAGAAAGTAACTTTTCTGGATGAAGCTGATTTAGAATTAAACACAGTAGATGGTCAAGAGATTACAGTAAAAGGTATGATAAGATTAAATCTCAGTTTCACAGAAACTACAAGACCATTCTCTGCATTGTTCTATATCGTTGAAAACTTAGCAATTAAAGCTCATATGTTACTGGGCTTAAGATCCATGAGAACTGAGAACATAACTATACTCCCACAAATGAATGGAATAGACTTTGATAATGAATTTATAGAGGAAATAACTTCAGAGCCCTCACCGATTGGTAGAAGAGAGCCAAAAAAAAATTGGTAATATTAAAGGCTTAAACAAACATACACAAACAGATGAGTGTATAGATCCACTTACACCAGCAACCCCATCCTCCAGAATTAGTGACCCAGCTAACAGTACTGATTTATCAATTTTTCCAGCCCATCTCACTAATGATTTGGTTATACCACCTAATTCATACATGAAGGTTACCATAAAGAGCAAATTACGGAATAGTACTGTTCTTGTCTTAGAAGAATTATGTAAAGTAAAAGGATTGTCAGTAGAAAACGCATTATGTCATACGAACGACGAAGGGCTAACTCAGATATTCATTATTAATCACATGAATGGGGAAGTTCAGTTGAAGAAGGAACTTGCATAGTTAATATTGAAAAATGTTTAGCCCCTGTGAAGGAAATAAATATTGGTGGAGTAACAAGTGAGATAAAATCTACGGATAGAGAAAGAATAAAAGAGAATTTAATTCACTCAGGTGAATTTGACGCAGAAAATGATTTGTTAACCCTGCTGGAAACACACAGGGACACCGTAGCCTTGCCCGGAGAACGATTAGGGTGTACTAACTTGATTAATCACATGATTAATGTGCACCCAGAAACACCACCAATTTTCGTACCAGCTTATCGCATACCACACTCCCAACGTACACTTGCTAATCAGTATGTCGATGAAATGTTAAAGCTTGGAATTATTGAGCCTTCAGTTTCTCCGTGGAACGCTCCCCTTTTCTTTGTGCCCAAAAGAAATGGAGAAATGCGTGCGGTAGTAGATTACCGTAAACTAAATAATCACACCATCTCAGACAGATTTCCCATGCCATTGCTAAGTGATGTTCTACAGAATATTGGTCCTGAGAATAATATATTCTCGACCATCGATCTCCTAAACGGATACTATCAGATTCCGGTATCTCAGGAGTCACGTAAATACACTGCCTTTTCAACAAACAGAGGCCATTATCAATATACAAGAATGCCAATGGGACTGAGGACAGCCCCTGGTACGTTCCAGCGTCTTATGAATTACGTATTGTCCGGAATTTTAGGACAAGGAATATTTGTTTATCTTGACGATATTATTATCGCAACGAAGAATATTAAGGATCATCTCAGGAAATTAGACTTACTCTTACAAAAGCTTAGTGATGCTGGATTAAAATTAAACTTTCTAAATGCAAATTTTGCTTTAAGGAAATAAATTTCTTAGGCCACAAATTAAGCTCTGATGGTATTCACACCACTGATGACAAAATACAGGCAGTGAGAGATTTTCCTGAACCCACTACGACTGACGAAGTTAGACAATTTTTAGGTCTGGCTGGGTACTATAGGTCCTTCGTACCACAGTTCTCTCATATAGCCTTCCCTCTATTCCAACTACTCAAAAAAGATGCTGTATTCCAATGGGAAGAAGAACAAAAAAGGGCATTTAACATTCTAAAATTAAACTAACGAATGCACCTTGTTTAGCATATCCAGATTACACGAAATCATTTCTTATTTGTACAGACGCATCAGTTAAAGGATTAGGGGCTGTACTGATGCAGGAAGATAAAAGAGGAAAGAATCAACCAATTGCATTTGCCAGCAGACAAACAAGAGGTGCAGAAAAAAATTATAGCACTACAGACTTAGAGGCACTTGCAGTGATTTTTGCATTACAAAAGTTTCGGGATTTGGTATATGGTTACGAAATCCACTTATTCACCGACCATAAACCACTGGTGGGTATGTTTAAAGAAAAACTCCTTTCTGGGAGGAGAGCAAGATGGAAATGTACAGTTGAAAACTACAGTGTACAAATACATTATATACAAGGTAAAATGAATATAGTAGCTGACGCATTATCTAGGAACCCGAACACAATTCAGGTTGCGGCGTTAGATCTCAAAGGAAATATCCCAAACCACGAGGATATCGCATAAGGCACAAAGACTTGACCCAGTATGGTCAAAAGTAATATACAAGTTAGAAAGTGGAGATGACATACAATTACCCAAACTGCATGTCCCACTTGAACAATTCACAATGGTCAATAATACATTATACAAAATTAACTCTAAACAACCAAAACGCCAAAGAAATACTAACCAGTTGGTAGTACCTAATGACATGATACCCCAAGTATTACGAATGATACACGACAGCCCACATGCAGGACACCCTGGAAAGGATAAGACATTCAACCAAGCCCAGCTATTATATTACTGGCCTTCATTACGAAGAGATATACACAATCATATAGACAGATGCGAATCATGTGCGAAACACAAAGGATACCCAATCACACCTGCACCGATGGGTAATTACCCAGTACCACATCAACCATGGGACGTTGTCGCTGTTGATTTACTCAAGATGCCATTATCATACAATAATAACCTATACTTATTCGTAGCAACGGATCATTTTTCCCGTTATGTCATTTTAGCTCCAATTAAAGATAAGACAGCAGAGACAGTAGCAAAGGCAATAACAGATAATGTAATATGTCGCTTTACTACCCCAAAGGTATTAATAAGTGATAATGGAGGAGAATTTAATTCTGAGATCTTACAAGAAATATGTAAACAATACAACATTAAAAAGGTTAACGTTTTGGCCTATCACCCAGCATCGAATGGGTTGGTAGAGACAAAATAAAAAGGTATTAGATGTGCTACGACACATTCTCAGTGAAAATTATGCAAGCTGGGATGATTGGATTCCCAGAGTAGAGGCCTCCATTAATGGGTCTATAAATAAATCCATTGGTGACACACCACATTTCATTATATATGGCACGGATAAAAAATTACCATATGAGCTCCTAGAAGGTGACAGCATGCCTATATACAATTACGATGATTACTCTAAACTCCGTTTACGTGAATTCCAGGACATACACAAAAGAGTGCAAAAACAATTAACGATGTCCAAGGAAGAAATGTCGGAGGCATTTAACAAAAGGCAAAAGATTCACCTATCAGCTTAGGAGACATTGTTTACGGAGTCATTCATACGAGAGACAATAAATTATCCCCTAAATTTGAGGGCCCATACAGAGTAATTAACATAAAGGCAAACAAAGTTTTAATTAAGTCACTTTCAAGTGGCGAGGAAAAACAAGTTCATATTGACCATTTAAAACGAGTTTCAAGGGAATTATCACATAATTATTCAGCCTCGGATACAACCGAACAGGTGAACGTACCTCAAGAAACAAAGCAAGAACACAACAATGATTACAAAAAGAAATTAAGGTCATATACCAAACAATCGAACATAGGTGCAACTATTCCACTGAAATCTACAGTACATCATTTACGGGAATTAAATATCGATTTAAACTCCTTCTATAATTGAAATAACAGCCAACCGTAACGCACATCATCACTATCATCAACCACAGCTTTATAGGAAATTAATAGATTTTTTTTTTTTCGGTAGGTTACGATGAAGGGACTTATGCTATGGATTCTCCTATACATAGTAAGGGTATATGCGCACCTAGACCCCAAGCATATAGTACGACAAGGATGCCTCATATATCCAACGGCCACGACTACAATCGTCAAGGACGTCATGAGTACTGAAATAAGTCTAGATTACTTGTATGACTTACCTACTTATATAGAAAGACTTGCGACGCCGATGCGAACTCTGGACTTCAAGATAGGGAATTATGTTTCACAATCACATATCACCAAGGAAGTGGATGAAATGGTGAAGTTAGCGAAATGGAAACTAGAACAGGCGAAGTCAACTATGCTCGTCATGATCCAAGATCTCCCATCTTATGGAACAGAGGTGCTGAGCGACAGGAACAACATCACACGTACTCGCCAAAAGCGCGGTTTGTTCGATCTGGGCGGCGCAATTCTTGGGAACATCTTTGGATTGGCTACAGAGGATGACCTTAAAGAAATAAACAAAAAATTTAATAAGATAGCTCAGGTACTAACATACCAAGATAAATTCATCACAGGACAAAACTCAGCAATGAAAACAATTGTGAAAAATCTGAAACAAGCAGAAAACGTAGCTCTCGAGAGTATAGATAAAATAAATAATTTGGAGGGTAACGTTACCCTTTTCCAGCACTTCTCCATCATCACAGAACATATTGACACGATTCTACTACAATTAGAGAACACTAGAGATCATTTCAGGGCACTTATGCAAGGAATTTCGAATGCTGGTGATGGCAAGATCACAAATGACTTACTCCCAGTTCATGAGCTACGTCAGATAGTTAGTCAAGGCATACATAAACAAAAATTGAAGCCATTGTTCCGCAGTAGGGAATTTATGCAATATTACCCGTACTTGGAAGCAACACTAACACCAACATCAGTGATAGTTCATGTACCATTCATCACGGAAGACCTGTTCACAGTATACCAAATACACCCCTTCCCCTATAGAAACAACAACACTTTAGTCATCATCAACATCAACACAGACACCGAACTCATCATGGTCTCCAAGAGACGAGACACTGTCACTTTCGCAAGTGAGTCAACGATTGAGCGAAAGTGCCGCACATCCTTACATGCTGTTCATCTTTGTCCTGCGTACATTTTCACGTTTCAGCCTACTGATACGGTCCCTTGTGAAATGGCTATCATCAGCAATAACAATATTCATCATCATTGCAACTTCACTTTTGCTCCAGATAAACTTGTACACCATCAACGCATTGGACACTCGCAGTTTTTTTATTTTTTCCCTCATAACACATCAGTTTACATAGTCTGTCCAGATATACCACCATCTCATACATCAGCCTCAGGATTATACATAGCACCAGACTACTGTGCGGTATTTACACCATCCATGTCTACTTTTTCCACCATCAATCACTACGCCATCCTCAATCATACACACAAACATTTCCACCCACTGCCTGATATGGACTTAAACATGAGCACAAGTATTAAGCTGACTTCACCTAAGTTTGAAACTATGCAACTGATCAATGAAACAATGAAGCCCTGGGAAGATTTGAGTTTGAGTATGTTCAACCCATATTATGTGTATAGCCAAGCACCTTCTGTCTTCATAATTATCTGCATTGTGGTTGCAGTATTGCTGTTGGCCATGCACAGAATGCATGCAAGAATTGCTAATTTGGAGTCGTTGTTTAGTGGGGGGAGAGTTAACATCACAGTTAACCACCCTGAATGAAGTGTATATATTTTGTATATAGTATTAATTATATATATAAAAAAAATAATAATAATAATAATAATAATAATAATAATAATAATAACACAAAGAAGAATGACCCATATATGGCAGACCAGTACCATTATCTTTAAATGAAATATTAGTAACTCTTACAATAATCTTAATTTTAAACTATTTTTATTCTTGCATGTATGCATTTCACTATAATAACCCAAGTACATACTGTATTACAGTTAAATAATTTACTTTAATGCATTTATTCCAATATGTATTCAACTTATTTAAAATGTAATATTACTGAATAATCACTATTTACTATGCATAATATATGTATACAATATTCATACAATTATGTTACTTTACAATATTATGTATTTCACTTAATTAGCTTATAAGTTCATTATAATGTGTATGTAGTATGTATTAATATATTATAACTATTAAATGTCGATGGTACGTCATTTTCGCGTCGAGCAAATATAGGACTACATAATAGATAGATAGATAAATAGATAGATAGAGAGACAGATAGAAGCAGGAAGTCAAATGATGAGAAGGTGTTGTGTTTGCGAGAAGCGAGCAGCGCTAAACGCTTACACGGGAAAGCTGACGACAGCGGCCAGTAAGGAGATGATTCAGTTAGCTGTCACAGTCCTCTCGTGAGAAAGTTCTGTTGCCACACGAGGAAGATACGTGACACACACACCCTACTACACGAGATGTGAGGAAAGAGAGTTTAGAAGGAGACAAGCGACCCTAGAGAGAGGTCGAGACGGAGATTAGCTTTAGAACAGAGAGAGAGAGAGAGATAGCGAGACAGGGAGGTAGCTACCCAGGACTTATACTATTATACCTGTTTAATATTTCCAAGACAAATAAAAATAGTCCCATACTATTCTTTACCTCTCCCGTCACTACATGACATCTGGTGGGGAAACTACTACAAGATATAAAAGCCGCTCGACCACAAGTCTAAAATATACTTCTCTACAATTAACTACAAAGTCTTTATGACAACAGTCCAGCTTAGTAATAATTGTAGGGGATCTTAACCTGCCAGAGATAGAATGGCAAAATCAGACAGGGGATGTAGAGTTAGAGGAATTTCTAGGGTCATGCTGGGTAATTTCCTTTATTAGTATATCTGGGAGCCCACAAGAGGCAATGATATACTACAGCAGATTTTGTTTTAGCTAATAAAGAAAATGTAAGAAAATGCCATTAGAGATAAAGAAGTTGGTGGACGACTTGGTAATAGCGATCATGAAGAAATTAAGTTCAAATTTATTTGAGATATCTGTTTGCTGAAAATCCCTCCACCATTCCTAATTTTCGTCTAGGAGCCTTTGATGGATTAAGAGCTTATATTAGAACCGTATTCCATAGGGAGACTAGCTACTTTAGGGAAAGCCAGGTCAGTGGGGAACCCCTGGTCATAGGTGAGGGGCAGGAAACGGGTGGGAATGTGTGCCAGGTATCTGGGGAAGGTGAGGTCAGAGTTGTGGGTCAGGATATAGGCAGGAGTGTAGGTCAGGTGACAGGGATTGACTCAGGTCCAGTACCAAGCAGCCGTTCAACCAGTGAGAAATATAGTGAGTTAGTAAATATAATACACAGAGGCCAAGATAGATATATCCCTCCAAAACTGTTTAGAACGAATAATTCAGAACCAAGGTGGTGAAATAATATTAAAATCACTCATAGGCCAAAGGAAAGGAATATATAGAAAATTATAACGTGGAGGGGAACATTTGCTTAATCAGTACGCGATTTTGAATAGAGACGTAAAGAGAGAGATACAGAAAGCAAAGAGAAGCTATGAATTTAAGGTTGCTACCGGTAGTGAGTTGAAAGAAAACCGCAAGGGTTTTTATCAAATGTACCATATGAAAAATAAAGACAAGATAGGACCTCTCAGAAAAGAATCAGGTAACATTACCAGTGAAGATAAAGAAATGAGCTCCATCCTAAATAATTATTTCTTATCACTATTTCCCCAAGAATATCTAGATCTGGGCCCTCAACAGCAAACATTTACTATGATAATACAAAAAATATTCTTAGTAAAATAACCATTAGAAAGGAGGACATACTGAAAGAAAGTAAGCTCAAACCTCAAAATTCGCCAGGTCCGGACAATATACATGCAAAAATTATAAAAGAAATCAAACAACAAGTATGTCAGACACTTTTAACGTTATTTAGCCCCTTCGCGCACAATGACACATTTGTCGTCATTTGGGCGTGTCTGCGACTATACTCAATGACGCATTTGTCATCATAATAGCATAAAAACCTTTGTCAGTGAAAAAGTTTTTGGCCGATCAGAGTCATTTTTGGGTGCATCATAGTTCCCACGCCTCTCATCAAAAGTAATGACTTGGCAACCTCAGGGCCCGAGACGCACTGCAGCCCGGCCAGGTTGATTAGTTCCACATCAGGTGTTGTGGGAGAAGGTAGCACATGGCTGGGCATTTAAAACATACTCTATTTACCCCGTTCCAGGACACGCGTCATGTTCCACTATACCAATAGAGCTTATGTTTACTTTTTGTGCACTATTGTGATTCAATTTGGTGTTTGCAATAGGGAATTAGGTTTTTGTTAATTATTCCTGGCCGTTATCAGCCATTGGCCCAGCAAAGATTGTGCTAAGCCTACCCTATTTTTTGGCATGTCCCAGCAACTACACTCCCTCTACCTTGCACCCAGTTTGAGTATTCAATCACTGAATAACAGTGACAGTGAATCAGGTGAATATAGTGTGCAATAGCCAGTGAAGAAGGACTTGGTGAAACTTTTAGCAGAGGGAGGCGGGAAATCACCTGACAACATGACGTTGTCTTGAATAGAATATCTGCCAAGGTGTTGATGAAGTCCTTGTTTTATGCTGATATATGGTGGATAGTGTTATTGTGCAATAGATAGGCGTATAGTGCAATGAGTGTACGTGAGGAAATATTGGTTAGGGCAGGAGTCATGTACACTCGCTCCAGAAAGTATCGGTGCACTGTGGGTCCGATGTCATCCGGAATGATTCGACCATGTGGCAGTGATAGCCCGTTAATACCTGTATATATTATAACATTTACGGCCATTCCCTACTCATTATGAAGAACACAAGAGGTATTTGATATAGCAGCCATCTATCGTCAGAGATGCCTGCGTGTGGGAGGACAGAACCGCAAT
Source organism: Coenobita brevimanus (assembly GCF_032717465.1). Taxonomy (NCBI): domain Eukaryota; kingdom Metazoa; phylum Arthropoda; class Malacostraca; order Decapoda; family Coenobitidae; genus Coenobita; species Coenobita brevimanus. Next base: position 21,613,289 of record NC_137063.1, on the reverse strand, counting down.
TTCCAGTTTCCTTTGTTCAGTGTGTCATAATATTTAACACATATTCTGCACCGATACTTTCTGGAGCGAGTGTATGCCTTACAGCCACGGCAAGCCATTGTCAGGAGGGGATAAAATAGAGGAGGTTTATAGGGATATTTGATTTTATCATAATCTTATATTTAATTTGTATGTTTTCTGTGTGAAATAAAGCACGAGTGTTATTGATATGTTTATCATATGCTTGTGTGGATGAACATAAACACTGCACCACGTGCTCATTGGAAAATATCATCTGCGATACCTTGGGTATTCCAGGTGTGACATACAGAGCACGTTCAGGTACTGTTGTGATGAAATATACTGTATGTCTCATAAAATGATGGATTTCATTATGTGTATTGTGAAATAAAATCATAAACACTGTAGCGTCTTGAGGTAAGGGAAACATCATCTGCTACACCTTCGCGGACAGGTAAGGGCCATGTACTTGTACTTGTTGTGGTGTAATATGCTGTTTATCTCATATACTGATAGATTTGGTTATGTTTTTTGTGAAACATAGTAAATGACTGACCCTATTGCTCAAAGGGAAGAGTGCGTCTCATACATCTGAGTTAGCGCAAAGGTAGCAACATGCAACGCGAGGTTAGGAACAAGTTCATTTACATTTTATTGGTGAAATATACCACGTATCTCATAGTGAATTATTTTGTTATTTGTTTATGTGAAAAGAAAGTGAAAGTGAGCCACGTGCTCCTCTAGAAATCATCTGCTACACCTTACCGGCCAGGTATGGGCCATATAAGTGACCTACGTAGGATGAGCATGTACATTTTGTTGGTGAAATATACTGTGCATCTCATATAATGATACATTAGGCTTCGTATTATGTGGAAATAACGTGAAAGACTGAGCCAGGTGCTCGTAATGAAGAATGTGTACCGTACACCTTAATTAGTTCAAAGGTAGTGAAATGTAACACGAGATACGTAATTGTAGATGGTGTGATAATACTGTGTATCTCATACAGTGATATATTTTGTTATTTGTTTATGTGAAAGAAAGTGAAAGTGAACCACATGCTCCTCTAGAAATCATCGCCTGCTACACCTTACCGGCCAGGTGTGGGCCACGTAAGTGACCTACGTAGGACGTGCATTTACATTTTATTGGTGAAATATACTGTGTATCTCATATACTGATAGATTAGGCTACGTATTATGTGGAAATAACGTGAAAGACTGAGCCACGTGCTAGTATTGAAGAATGTGTGTCATACACCTGAACTAGCACAAAGGTAGCAAAATGCAACGCGAGATACATAATTGTAGATGGTGTGATATACAGTGTATCTCATACAGTGATGTATTTTATTATTTTCTTATGTGAAAAGGGAGTGAAAGTGAACCACGTGCTCCTCTAGAAATCATCGTCTGCTACACTTTACTTGCCAAGTATGGGCCACATAAGTGACCTACGTAGGACGTGCATTTACATTTTATTGGTGAAATATACTGTGTATCTCATATATTGATAGATTAGGCTACGTATTATGTGGAAATAACGTGAAAGACTGAGCCATGTGCTCGTAATGAAGTGTGTGTGTCGTACACCTGAACTAGCACAAAGGTAGCAAAATGCAACGCGAGATACGTAATTGAAGATGGTGTTACATACTGTGTATCTCATACAGTGATATATTTTATTATTTGTTTATGTGAAAAGAAAGTGAAAGTGAACCACGTGCTCCTCTATAAATCATCGTCTGCTACACCTTACCGGCCAGGTATGGGCCAAGTAATTGACCTACGTAGAATGTGCATTTAAATTTTATTGGTGTAATATACTGTGTATCTCATATATTGATAGATTAGGCTATGTATTATGTGGAAATAAGTGAAAGACTGGCTGGTAGTATTAAAGAACTTCTTCCCCTTCACACGAAGCATCTTTGTGAAGAGGCTCTTCCCAGTTTGGTACCTTTAAACCCCGGCTGAACAGCCTTTTCCCAGAAGGAGACTACGGAAGGATTGGTATGCTGCAGCGGTGTTCTCTGGGAGAGAAATCGTGAAATCGGTATGCCGGAGGAGCGCAAGTTTGCTGTCATTTGTTTTATGTTTACTCTCTCGTGTGGTATATTGCAAAAATAATATGCTAAATCTGATAAACAACGTCTCCGAATCAGTTCAATGGTAGGAAATTGTTATGCTGGATGTTTTTAAACCGACTTCTCTTTCTAAAGACACCAGTGACTGAGCAGGGTCCTCTTTCTAGACCGGAAGTAGAACACCTACAAAGAAACAGGTCGTAAAAACTCGGCAGGATACCTTAACACATCTATTGTCTCAGTTCAATTCCCTTTCAATATACATTCAAAGATACACTGAATATGGATGGGATAAAGTGACAGGTTAATTAATATTAGCATAACATATCACATGGGCACGGTGTTTACGCCCGAGTCAATACACGAGAGAATATCACACAGCCGTCCGGACACTGTTTATACACTCGGTCTCTTTGGACTGTACATAGTAGGTTGGTCTCTTTGGTCACACACTAGGATATTCTCTGGTTCTGGGATGCTTAGACATAGACACAGTACGCTGGATACACTGGAACAGAGACTTTTAGAGGTAGAGTTTCTGTCTCTCTGCTTTATATCACTCGTAGTCACTTTCAATATTAAATCTTTAGCACGACACTGGGATCTGGAGGCGTCGTCACTGGACTGCTGAGGCCTGGGTTTAACTGAGGTGGCACCCGGGAGTGGGAGGGAGCCCTTCTGGGGATCCCTCTGGCAGGAGGCACAGGACAGCTCTCAGGGGTGTCGCTGCCTGGGCGCGTGTCTGGTCCAGGGTGCAGGGAGGCCCTATTCCATTCGGGCATTGACCTGGTAAGGGGCCCTCGGGGCTGGGGTTGAACAGCGTCAGGAGTCAGGCCCGCCACTTCTTGCTCCTGGTGGAGGGCTGACGGTGAGTGGGGTCAGAGCAGTCCCGCCTTGGGGTCCGAGGGCTGGCCCTGGTAGGCCTGGGGCTGTGGTTGCCTTTAGGTTGGGGCGCCGTCAGGGGCTGGCTGCAGCACCTCGCCCGCGGGGCATCCATCAGGATCCGGCATCGTCCAGGGGCAGGATGTAGGGCACGAACCCTGCCTTTGGAGACAGGACCTCACTACTACTCCTGGACCGGCAGCACCTCCGGGGAACCACACCTGGAGGGAGAGAGAGAAGGGCGTCCCACACAGCCAAGGGGTATAGAGTGGGCCGCGCAAGGGACCTTCCTCTCTGGGAGAACCCTCAGGACTGTGGATGAAGGGCTTACAGTAGCTGTCCCTTCCCTGATGTGTACAGTGGCTGTCATCGCAGGTCCACAGCTCCATGGGGTAGCAGCAGAAGGACATACAGTAGCTGTTCCTTCCCCGGTGCATACAGTGGCCATCACTGCGGGGCTGCTCCCGAAGGAGGAAGAGGCAGGTGAGGGATGTACAGTGGCCGTTCCCTCCCTGGCCATACAGTGGCTGTCGCCGCTGGTCTGCCTGCCCAACAGAAGTAGCAGAGGGACGTACAGTGGCCGTTCCATCCCTGGTACATTCAGTGGCCATTACTGCAGGGCTACTCCCATAGGAGGAGGCAGATGAGGGACGTACAGTGACCGTTCCCTCCCTGATGCGTACAGTGGCCATCGTTGCGGCTCCACTCCTCCTGCCTTTGCCTGTCGGTGCACGCTTAATAGCTACCACACTGAGGCGGGTTCCAGATGTGGCTGCAGCTGAAGAACGTACAGTGGCCGCTCCTTCCCTGATGCGTACAGTGGCCGTCGTCATGGGGCTGCAGGGGAAAACAGCTGAGGGACGTACAGTGGCCGTTCCCTCCCCAGTACGTACAGTACAGTGGCCGTTACCGTGGTGCTGCCTGGGACAGTTTCTGGGGCAGTTCCACCCTGATCCTGATGAGGGCTGGTCCGGCTGGGAAGTAGTGCCGCATTCCTGTGATGTCATGGTTGGGCAGGTTGCGGGGAAGAGTGACACAAGGTCGGGGTGCCCTGGTGCCCGTCTTGCTCTGGGCCAGTGTCACATTTACCTGGCTCACCGTGGTGTCCTCCTGGGGTGAGGGTAGGGCTGAGGCTCCATAGCGGGGTGGGGGGTATGGTGGCAGGGGCACGCATATTACTACCATCCATGGTAAAGAAGTCATGGCCCCGTGACTGGAGGTGGTACGTAGTTGTGGTGGTCTGGTGTGCAGGTGTGATGTGCTGGAGGAGGGCGGTCCAGTGTTTGGTTATGTGGTTTGGTTCCTTTTAGGGGTTGAATGTGATGTGGAGTGTGGAAGTGTGTGGAGTGTTGCGGAGGCTGCGGAGGAGCTGGTGCGTCCCTTGTACTCTCAGTCCTGGTCAGTGTGAGGGATGCCAAACAATTCTTTGGATCCTCATCTCTGGTGGTGGTGCTTGGTGCAGGGCTGGTGGCTGTATGCTGGCTAGGGGTGAGGTCCTCAGCCTTAAATGGGAGGGGGTTAGGGTAGGAGCGGTGGCTCCTCCTGGGGAATTGGGTCGGTGGAAATTTCCACCTTGCCTGGTGTAGGGTGAGTGTGATAGGCCTAGTATTGGGGGGGGGGTCATGTGTGGGTGTGTGTGTGGTGATGTTGGTGAGGTAGGAGTGGGCATAGGGGTGTATCTGGTTGGTGGGCATGAGAGGCGTCCGGATCTGGTGGTGGTGGTAGTGAGGAAGGGCGTGGGAGGTGAAGCTGTGGAGGCCTGTGGTGGTGTGGGCGTCCTGTTTTGAGTGTGGGCGGTTGCGGGTGGTGGTGATGGATGGCGTGTGTAGTGGGCATGATTGGTGGGTAAAGGGTGGGAAGACGTGGGTACTTGGGTGGTGCGGGTGGTCGGTGGTGGTGATCCACATGGGGAGTTTGCGGGTGGGGTGGTGCAGGGGTGGTGACAGTGGGAGTGAGGGTGGGTGGGGGAAGGTGTCGTGGCAGTGAGGTGCGGGTGGTTGTTTCCGTGGTGGTCGTGGCGGGACCTGGCCTAGAGTGATGTGTTGTTGGTGTGTTGTTAGGGATATGGGTCAGTGATTGGAGGGTGTTGGTTGGAGGAGGTGATGGCGGGGGCGTCTGTATGGGGTGTGCTAGAGGAGGAGGTTGGTGATGTACCGGAATCAGATGATGTCGATGGTGGGTCATGTAAGGGTGCAGTGGGAGAGGGGGTTGTGGCAGGTAAGGTGGAGGGGAAGGGGGAGGAGTAGGAGTATGAATCAGTGGGTTGATTCTTGTAAGGAGCGGAGGGTAGCGCTGCGTGGCGGGAGGTGTGTGGCGCGCAGTCTGGCGGGGTGTTATTATCAGTGGGTTGAAAGAGGCGCACATGGCAGTTACAGTATGTGCGTGTATGCCCATGATGCTGAATGATAACTTGGTAAGGGTTGGGGACTTTGACGATGGTGAAAGGGCCTTCGAATCGGGGAGATATTTTGTCTGGGGTAGGTAAGCGTGCCACGACGACAGAGTCTCCTGGTTTGTAGGGGTTGGAGGTGATTGTGTCTGGCAGTAAATCTTGTTGTTGAAGGTGGTGGAGGCGCCGCTTTAGATGGTGTAATGGGTCATGGTGGAGGGTGAGGAGGGGGTTGAAGGTATTGGCGGAGGGGCAGAAGGAACGGGGCTTCCCCGAAGACTCTCTCTCTCGCGGGGGGTGATTCCATCATCCCTAGGGCATGTGTTCAGGCCCCACTGAACAATTTTCACGTGGGCTGGCCAATCGTCATTGGCTATTTGTATAATCCGGGCCCATACCTGGTTAAGGAGAGAGCGATGACTTCTCTCGCACACGCTATTTCCTTGGGGCCAGCATGGGGAGGAGTGTGATATTTGGTAGCCAAATAGATTGCCTAATTCACCCCAGAATTGCTGGTGCATTCCAGTGCATTATCGGAATATAGGGCCTGGGGAATCCCAAAATAAGGGAAGATGTGTCAGACCAATGCATCAGCTACTGTCACTGCGTTATGTTCTTTTGCAGGGCAGGTGATGAGGAATTTGGAATACTGTATACATCAACGAAAGTAATGATGTATTTGTAGCCTGCTTTGGGTGTTAGGGGCCCAACTACGTCGACTGACAGTAATTACCATGGTTTGTGTGCAGTCATTGTTCCCGCAGGTCCAGCTGTGTGCGTGATGTCTTTGCCCAAGGAGCAGGCTTGGCACGTTTAGATAATGTTTTTGGTGATGGTGGAGGGATTGGGCATCCAATAAATGTCATTGAAAACTTGTAGTAATTTCTTTGTGCCGAGGTGGATGTCGTTGTCTGTGTGGAGGTGAAACATGGCATCGTGTGCAGCACTGGGGTCTAGGTTAATGTGGCCGTCTTGGTGAAACAGGTGTTCGCTGTGTTGGTATAATTTGGCGAAGGTGTGCGGTGGTATCCAGGGGGGGCGTTGCTTGGCCTGCCACATTTGGATGAGGTCTGTGTTGGTGTGGATCGAGTTGATGGGTAGGTGGGAGAGGGCGTCAGCGTTTGTGTGCAGCTTCCCGGGTCGGTAGGAAATTTCAAAATCAAACTCCTCAAGCGCTTCTCTCCATCGAATTATTGAGTGCTAGTGGTGTTGGATTGTCGCAGCCACTGGAGAGATTGATGGTCTGTGATGATAACTAAATGGGTGCCTGAAATATAGGATCGGAAGTAATCTAAGGCCCAAATAATGATGAGGCACTCACGTTTGGTAGCAGTGTGTAATTTCTCTCTGTCTGGTTAAGGGTGTGGCTGGCACAGGCGATGATGTGTTCCCGTCCATCCTGCACCTGGGCGAGTACTGCACTGATGGCAATCAGGGAAACATCGGTGTATAGACGCAAGGTAGGTTGTAGTCGGGGAAAGCGACAATCGGAGCTGAGATGAGTTTGTTTTTTAGGGTGTTAAAGGCTGCAGTTCATTTATCTGTCTAGACGAAAGGCTCGCCTTTCCTTGTGAGGTCATGCAAGGGTTTGACAATGTCGGTGAAGCCTATGACAAAACACCTGTAGTAGGACGTGAGTCCGAGGAAAGCACGCGTTTCGTGGATGTCCTTAGTTAGAGGGAGGTCAGCGATGGTGCGCAATTTGTCGGGATCGGGAGAGATGCCCTTGGCTCTGATCACATGTCCCAGGAAGGACACGGATCTTTCGGCTAGGACGCACTTTGAAGGTTTGAGTTTAAGTCCGGCCTGGCATATTCACGTAAATATCTGTTCAATGCGGCGGAGGTGGTCGGCCCAGGTTTGGCTGAACATGATGACATCGTCTAGATATGCCAGGCAGATCTCCCAGGTCAGACTGCTCAGGACTGACCCATTAGAGGGAGAATGTGGCAGGGGCATTGCAAAGTCCAAAGGGGAGGACATTGAATTCATAATGTTTGACATTTCTGGTGGAGAAGGCTGTTTTCTGTTTGTCCTCTGGGTGGACAGGGACTTGCCAGTACCCCGGCTGTAGGTTGAGGGTGGAAAACCATGAAGAGCCATGCAGGGAGTCGAGGGAATCGTCTATTCTGGGTAGGGGAGTGGCATCCTTGGTGGTGACATCATTGAGTTTACGGTAGTCAACACAGAACCGCATGGTGCCATCCTTTTTTCTGACGAGTACGATGGGGGAGGACCAGGGGTTGGTGGAGTGGGAAATAACGCCGGCATCGAGCATGTCCTGGACCTGCCAGTCTTCCTCTGCCTGCTGCTTAGGGTTCTTACGTCGTGAGGGTTGGTGGATAGGTGGTCCCGTGGTGTGGATTTCGTAGTTGAGGTAGGTGATGAGCCCAATGTCCGCTTGGCCAGATGAGAAAAGGTCTTGGAGGTCCAGGAGGAGTTGTTGGAGGGTGTTTGCTTGGTGAGTGGAGAGGTGGTTGGGTAGAGTAGGGTGCATGGTGGGAGAGGGGGAGGGTGTCTCACAAGGCTCGGCTTCCTCCTTGTCGCCCACTATTAACCCTCGCGGGAGGGTGAGTGGTGTGGTGGCAAGGTTGGCGATTCGCACTGCTTGGATGTGAGGGGGGAGGAATGTTGGAGATAGTAAACATGATGAAAGGGGCCCGGATGGTATGCTGGGTGAAAATAGTATGGAGGTACCACTGGGCCTGTTTAATTGTAACCAAGCCTCATGGTGGGGGGAATGGTAACGGCAGAAGCAATGGTGGCAGGAAAAGTTGGAGGGGGACGTGAGGTAGGAGAGACAGAAGAAGAAGAATGAGGATGAGAAGATGCAGTGGTGGGTGACGAGAGGGGTGAGGGTGGAGGGGGATGTACGTGCAGAGTGGTTGAAGGTGTTGAGGAAGGGGGGGGGTGTAGGTGGCATGTGCTGCATGGGTGGTCAAGGGGGGGGACTGGACAAAAGTGGGGGCGGCGCTTGTGACAGTCGATGTTGGCATGAAGATTCTGTATTAGGTCCAGCCCCAGGTAGTGGTCATATGCATGGCAGATACAATTGAAGACGATGAAGGGGTGTCTTGCAGTGACTTGTTGGTGAGTTTCGGTCCAGAGGTCCCGGGTTTCCCCACAGATAGGCAGGAGGCTGTCTCCCGCGTCTACGAGGTGGGGAGAAGGGGAGCCGAAGGCGGAGCTGTGGTGGGAGTAAAAATGTAAGTAGAGGCAGGATCTGGACCAATAGTCTTGCTTTGACCCCGTTCAGCCTCATTTTGTCGTAGACTGGGGGTCTGTTTTTATGTGAAGTGGCCCCCGCCACCATGGGGAGGTGCGGGGGGGGACCTAAAAATCTCTCTGCTCTATGGTGTCCTCTTCATCAGGCTCCACTTCCCCCAGGGTCTGTATAAGAGAGGGGTGGAGCATCATCTTCTGATGCATCGTTGTCCAAAGATGACACCTTCCGGCGCCCTTGTGGGGCCGCCTTGCATCGTGTGGCTTTCAGCTGTTCGCGTATGTCATGCAGAGGGCAGCTGCGATTGCAGGCAGAAAATTCCCACGGGTTTATGGATGTCAAGTTAGAGTGTTCTCTTGAGTTAGGGCATCTCTTTGGAGGGTGAGCCCTGGGTATGGCAGGTGACGGCTCCATAATGGCTTGTGGTGGGGGTGTCCGTTGCTTTTGCGGCACCGCCTTGTTTGTGGGAAACTCACTGACTGCATGTATTGGTTGGGGTGTGGGGCAGGCGGTGAGAAAGCGTCGTACAAGCTGCAGGTCTTGGTCCATGTCTCCCAATGGATCATAAATTGTAAAGTGTTCCCTGACTGTGCTCGAGAGGATCCTCAGCAGGGTATTGAATATATGTTGGTCCCGAGTGGCTGTGCTGGCTTCGGGATAGGCGGAGGTGACAAGTTGCCATGCCTAGATGAGTGTGTCATCGAGGCTACCATTGAATGTGAGGGCGTCTAGTTGTGAGAGAGCGACAACTTTGCCCAATGAAGGCGTAACTGCCTGTTTCATGATATGTGTGAATTGGTCCCATTTTAGTTTGGGGACGATTTTCGTGGCTGTGGTTGCCACAATTTTGCCAAGGTGAGGCAGTGTGACAGCAATTTTCTCCTTGTCATTATCAAACCCTATGTCTAATAAGGGTTTTACCACATCCAAGCATACATCGATGTCGTATTGTTCGGGGTTGACCTTTGGCAACTGAATATGTGGTTTGGCTGCCATTGTGTAAGATTTCCCAATTTGTTCCTCTGTGTTCTAGTCAGATCCAGAACCACCGCTTGCTACCAGTGTTATGCTGAATGTTTTTAGACCGACTTCTCGTTCTAAAGACACCAGCGACTGAGCAGGGTCCTCTTTCTAGACCGGAAGTAGAACACATACAAAGGAACAGGGCATAAAAACTCGGCAGGATACCTTAACACGTCTATTGTCTCAGTTCAATTCTCTTTCAATATACACACAAAGATACACTGAATATGGATGGGATAAAGTGACAGGTTAATTAATATTAGCATAACATATCACATGGGCACGGTGTTTACGCCTGAGTCAATACATGAGAGAATATCACACAGCCATGGGGACACTGTTTATACACTCGGTCTCTTTGAACTGTACGTAATAGGTTGGTCTCTTTGGTCACACACTAGGATATTCTCTGGTTCTGGGATGCTTAGACATAGACATAGTACGCTGGATACACTGGAACAGAGACTTTTAGAGATAGAGTTTCTGTCTCTGCTTTATACCACTCGTAGTCACTTTCACTATTAAAGTCTTTAGCACAATACTGGGATCTGGGGGCATTGTCACTGGACTGCTAAGGCCTGGGTTTAATTGAGGTGGTGCCCGGGAGTGGGAGAGAGCCCTTCTGGGGATCCCTCCTGCAGGGGGCACGGGACAGCTCTCGGAAACATCGCAGCCCGGGCGTGAGTCTGGTCCGGGGTGCAGGGAGGCCCTCTTCTATTAGGGCCTCATCCTGATAAAGGGCCCACTGGGCTGGGGCCAAACAGCATCAGGAGTCGGGCCTGCCATTTCTTGCTCCTGGCGGAGGTCTGATGGTGAGTGGGGTCAGAGTGGTCCCGCCTTGGAGTCCGCGGGCTGGCCCTGGGAGGCCTGGGTCTGTGGTTGCCTTTAGGTTGGGGCGCCGTCAGGGGTTGGCTGTGACACCTCGCCCGCGGGGTGTCCATCAGGATCTGGCATCTTCCAGGGGCAGGATGTAGGGCGCGAACCCTGCATTTGGAGACAGGACCTCGCTACCACTCCTGGACCGGCAGCACCTCTGGGGAACTACACCTGGAGGGAGAGAGAGAAGGGCATCCCACACAGCCAAGGGGTATAGAGTGGGCCGCGCAAGGGACCTTCCTCTCTGGGAAAACCCTCAGGACTATGGATGAAGGGCATATAGTGGCCATCCCTTCCCCGGTGCATACAGTGGCCGTCACCGCGGGGCTGCTCCCGAAGGAGGAAGAGGCAGATGAGGGATGTACAGTGGC